>NC_087352.1:10853576-11041076 GCF_030014295.1 Loxodonta africana
TATCACACAGCAGCAGGTATTTGGGATACTGGAAAAGGAGGTAAGTATAGACAGTCAAGAACCATGAAATGAAGAAAGACAGAAGGGGAAAAGTAGAGAAGGTAAAAAGAAAAAGAAGAAAAGAAAGGTCCCAGGGATCCCACCTACACCACTGTACAGACTGGGGGAGTAGCTCCTAGGCATTGCAGTTAAGCCTGGATAGAAGGGGCTCCCAAGTGCAAAAAGTGAAAGAAAACAACAAACAAAATGAAACAGAACAAAGCAAAAGAAAACAAGCAAAAGAAAGAGGGGTGGCACCAAGATGGCTAAGTAGTCAGAAGCTTCCCCTGAATCCTCTTGCAACAAAGACCTGAAAAAACAAGTGAATGGATTACATATATGAGAATCTATGAACCCTGAGCATCAGACACCCCTAACCCTGTGGCATGTCTGCCCGTGGAGTTTAGGAAGTGGCTGCTTCAGAGAAAGCAGGCTAACAAACTGCCAGCACCCCAGCTCCCTGGTGTGACAGCCGTGGGTCTGGCTGTGGAGTTTAGAACAAGGCTGTTTCAGCTAAAGAAGACAAGTGCAGGATGCAACCCTAACCCCCTGGGGCAATCTTGGCAGGGACCCAGCCAGTGCACACAGGCTACGCATGACTCTGGAATTTGACATGAAACAGTGTTCTCGACACACGGTAAGTAATTTTGTCTAACTTACCCAGCAGATTTAATAGCTCCTTCTTTTGAAAATACTCTCTCCTATCTGATCCTTTCTCCCTGTACCCCAGCCAGCTTCATTAATATTTGAATTCCCTGGGCCTGAGATAGAACATGCCTCGCTATCTCTGACTCATTCTTCTGGCCTGGCAGAAGGAGCAAACTGACAAACCAGGGGAAAAATACTTTCCTGACTCCCCTAAACTGGAAGCTCAGAGCAGAAGCAGCTCCAGTCCAGGCATAAGCAATCCACAGACTTTGCTCTCAACCCTACATGGAACCATGTGGCTATTATAATGGAAGCCCAAATCTGTTAGAGGCCTGACTGTAATTGTTTCAGCTGTGCAGTGGGAGGCAGGTTTTGGAGGTCTCATACCACTCTGCCTATTAAACAGAGCCGTCACCTACCCACAGCAGGGACCTGAGGGCTGAGGCTCTATCTAAGCCACCTAGCCACCCATGAAAGGGGTATGAGGATAGTGGTGCCTACCAGTCTTTACAGGTATAAACATAGGGTGCTTAAGATACAGCTACAGAGCCCACCCACCAGAGTACTCTAGAAAACAGAGATGCTCCTTTTTCACTGACACTTGGGGGAAGGCTGTCAGGACCCTGCCCTCATCAGAGTGTGACTGCCTGTTGCTACCAGAAACCAGTGCATACAACCAACACCACTGTTTCTCTGAGATAGTAGGTGAGAACCTACACCACAAACCAGGTGATCAACTATCAGGACACCTGAGCTGAATCTATACAAGAGTAGTGAATGGACTCATAGGCTCATATACCTGGTAACAGCTCTAGCCATCTGGTAACAGGACATTAGTGCTTCAAACGCTCCAATAATCAAGTTAGTCCACTCTAGTAGCCTATTTGGGTATATTGAAACAAAATAAAGCAAGAAGATAGGACACAGTGAGCAAACATAAAATAAATTATTACAATAACTTATAGATGGCTTGGAGACAGCAGTAGCCATCAAATCACATAAAGAAGCAGACCATGACTGCTTCAACAAACCCCCAAAACAGAGAATCAAGGACTCTCCCCAGTGAAGATGTATGCCAGGAATTGCCAGATGCAGAATACAAAAGATTAATATACAGAACACTTCAAGAGATCAGGAACGACATCAGGAAAGACATCAGGCAATATACAGAAAAAGCCAAGGAACACACAGATAAAGCAGTTGAAGAAATTAAAAAGATTATTCAAGAACATAATGAAAAATTTAAAAAGCTGCGAGAATCTATAGAGAGGCAGCATTCAGAAATTCAAAAGATTAACAATAAAATTACAGGATTAGACAACTCAATAGGAAGTCAGAGGAGCAGAATTGAGCCACTGGAATGCAGAACTGGGGAGATGGAGGATAAGGCACTTGGCACCAATATATTTCAAGAAAAATCAGATACGAGAATTTAAAAAAATGAAGAAACCCTAAGAATCATATGGGACTCTATCAAGAAGAATAACTTGCGAATGATTGGAATACCAGAACAGGGAAGGATAACAGAAAATACAGAGAGAATTGGAGAAGATTTGCTGGCAGAAAACTTCCCTGACATCGTGAATGATAAAAGGATATCTTTCCAAGATGCTCATTGAACCCCATACAAGGTAGATCCCAAAAGAAAATCACCAAGACGTAATATCATTAAACTTGCCAAAACCAAAGATAAAGAGAAAATTTTAAGAGCAGCCAGGGATAAATGAAAAGTCACCTACAAAGGAGAATCAATAAGAACAATTTCAGACAACTCGGCAGAAACCATGCAGGCAAGAAGGCAATAGGATAACGTATATAGGGCATTGAATGAGAAAAATTGCCAGGCAAGAATCATATATCCAGCAAAACTGTCTCTCAGATATGAAGGCAAAATTAAGTCATTTACAGATAAACACAAGCTTAGGGAATTTGCAAAAAACAAACCAAAACCATAAGAAATACTAAAGGGAATTCTCTGATTAGAAAATCAATAATATCAGATATCAGGACAACACTAGGACACAGGACAGAGCATCCAGATATCAACTAATACAGGGAAATCACAAAAATAAAATAAGATTTAAAAAATACTCAAAACAGGGAATCAGTGATGTCAGTATGTAAAAGATGACAATAATCAATACAAAGGGACTAAATAAAGTAGGCATAGATCTTGCATATGGAGAGGAAATCAAGGCTATATAGGGAGATACAACTTAGGTTTATACTTTGAAAAACAGGGGTAAATATTAAGGTAACCACAAAGAAGACTAACAATCCCACACTTCAAAATAAAACCCAAGATAAACATAAAGACACAGCAAAAACAAATTCAACTATAATGAAAAAGAGGAACACACAATTTACAAAGAAAAACTTCTCAGCACAAAAAAGAAAAAAGTGGAAAAATGAAACTGTCAACAATACACAAAAAAGGGCACGAAAATGACAGTGCTAAACTCATACCTATCCATAATTATGCTGAATTTAAATGGACTAAATGCAGCAATAAAGAGACAGAGAGTTGCAGAATGGATACAAAAATGATTCAACTATATGCTGCCTAGAAGAGACACACTTTAGACATAGAGACATGAATAAACTAAAACTCAAAGGATGGAAAAAATATAGAGCAAGCAAACAACCATCAAAAAAGAGTAGGAGTGGCAATATTAATTTCTGACAAAATGGACTTCAAAGTTAAATGCACCACAAAGGATAAGGAAGGACACTATATAATGATTAAAGGGACAATTTACCAGGAGGCTATAATTGGTTTCTGGGTATAACCATACTAAATATTTATTCACCCAATGACAGGGCTCCGAGATACATAAAACAAACTCTAACAGCACTGAAAAGTGAGAGAGACAGCTCCACAATTATAGCAGGAGATTTCAATATACCACTTTCGGTGAAGACAGAACATCCAATAAGAAGCTCAATAAAAACACGGAAGATCTAAATGTCACAATAAACCAACTTGACCTCACAGACATATACAGAACACACCACCCAACAGCTGCAAAGTATACTTCCTTTTCCAATGCACATGGAACATTCCCTAGAATAGACCACATATTAGGTCATAAAGCAAGCCTTTGCAGAATCCAAAACATAGAAATATTACAAAGCATCTTCTCTGACCATAACGCCATAAAAGTAGAAATCAATAACCAAAAAAGCAGGAAAAGAAATAAAAAAATTGGAAACTGAACAATACCCTGCTCAAGAAAGACTGGGCTATAGAAGATAGTTTGGGTGGAATAAAGAATTTCATAAAATCTAAAGTGAATGAAAACACTTCCTATCAGAACCCTTCGGACACAGTGAAAGCAGTGCTCAGAGGTCAGTTTATATCAATAAATGCACACATACAAAATCAAAGAACTATCCCTACAACTTGAACAAATAGAAAAAGAGCAACAAAAGAAACGCTCAGGCATGAGAAGAAAGCAAATAATAAAAATTAGAGCAGAATTAAATGAAACAGAAAACAGAACAACAATTGAAAGAGTTAACAAAACCAAAAGCTGGTTCTTTGAAAAAATTAACAAAATTGATAAACCACTGGCCAGACTGACAAAAGAAAAACAGGGGAAGAAGCAAACAACCTGAATAAGAAATGAGATAGGCGATATCACAACAGACCCAACTGAAATTAAGAGAATCATATCAGATGACTATGAAAAATTGTACTCTAACAAATTTGAAAACCTAGAAGAAATGGATGAATTCCTAGACACGCTACCTACCTAAACTAACACAAACAGAGGTAGAGCAAGTAAATAGACCCAAAACAAAAGAAGAGATTGAAAAGGTAATCAAAAAACTCCCAACGAAAAAAAGACCCTGGCCCTGATGGCTCCACTGCTGAGTTCTACCAAACTTTCAGAGAAGTGTTAACACCACTTCAAAGCATAGAAAAGGACAGAATACTCCCAAACTCATTCTGCGAAACCAGCATATCCCTGATACCAAAACCAGGTAAAGACACTACAAAAAAAAAAAGAAAATTAGAGACCTATATCCCTCATGAACTTAGATCTTAGATGCAAAAATCCTCAACAAAATTCTAGCCAATAGAATTCAACAACACATCAAAAAAATAATTCACCATAACCAAACAGGATTCATACCAACTATGCACGGATGATTCCACATTAGAAAAACAATTAATGTAATCCATCATATAAATAAAACAAAAGACAAGAACCACATGATTTTATCAATTGATGCAGAAAAGGCATTCGACAAAGTTCAACACCCATTCATGATTTAAAAAAAAAACTCTCAGGAAAATAGGAATAGAAGGAAAATTCCTCAACATAATGAAGGGCATTTATACAAAGCCAACAGCCAACATCATCCTAAATGGAGAGATTCTAAAAGCATTCCCCTTGAGAACGGGAACCAGACAAGGATGCCCTTTATCACCACTCTTATTCAACATTGTGCTGGAAGCCATAGCCAGAGCACTTAGGCTAGATAAAGAAATAAAGGGCATCCAGGTTGGTAAGGAAGAAGTAAAAGTATCTCTATCTGCAAATGACATGATCTTATACACAGAAAACCCTAAAGCATCCTCAAGAAAGCTACTGAAACTAATAGAAGAGTTCAGCAGAGTACCAGGATACAAGATAAACATACAAAAATCAGTTGGATTCCTCTACACCAACAAAAAGAACATCGAGGAGGAAATCGCCAAATCAAGACCATATACAGTAGCCCCCCAAAAGATAAAATACTTAGGAATAAATCTTACCAGAGATGAAAAAGACCTATACAAAGAAAACTACAAGACACTACTGCAGGAAACCAAAAGAGACCTACAGAAGTGGAAAAATATACCTTGCTCACGAATAAGAAGACTTAACACTGTACAAATGTCTATTCTACCAAGAGCCGTCTATAGATATAATGCAATTCCAACAACATTTTTTAAGGAGATGGAGAAACAAATCTTCAACTTCATATGGACAGGCAAGAGAACCTGGATAAGTAATGCATTACTGAAAGAGAAGTCCAAAGTGTGAGGCCTCACTCTACCTGAGTTTAGAACCTATTATACTGCCACAGTAGTCAAAACAGCCTCGTACTGGTACAACAACAGATACACAGACCAATGGAACAGATTTGAGAATCCAGGCATAAATCCAGCCTCATATGAGCAGCTGATATTTGACAAAGAACCCCAAAGGCAGTTAAATAGGGAAAGGACAGTCTCTTTTACAAATGGTGCTGGCATAACTGGATATCCAGCTGCAAAAAAAATGAAACAAGACCCATACCTCACACCATGCACAAAAGCTAACTCAAAATGGATCAAAGACCTAAATATAAAATCCAAAATGATAAAGATCATGGAAGAAAAAATAGTGACAATGACAGGAGCCCTAATACATGGCATAAGCAGTATACAAAACATTACTAAAAATGCAGAAGAGAAACCAGATAACTGGGAGCTCCTAAAAATCAAACACCTATGCTCATCCAAAGACTTCACCAAAAGAGTAAAAAGACTACCTACAGACTGGGAAAAAGTTTTCAGCTATGACATTTCTGATCAGCACCTTATCTCTAAAATCTACATGATACTGCAAAAACTCAACTACAAAAAGACAAACAACCCAATTAAAAAATGGGCAAAGGATATGAAGAACCACTTCACTAAGAAGACATTCAGGCTGCTGACAAATACATGAGGAAATGCTCACAATCATTAGCCTTTAGACAAATGCAAATCAAAACTACAATGACATTCCATCTCACTCCAACATGGCTGGCATTAATCCAAAAAAACACAAACTAGTAAATGTTGGAGAGGTTGTGGAGACACTGGAACACTTATACACACTGCTGGTGGGAATGTAAAATGGTGCAACCACTTTGGAAATCAATTTGGCATTTCCTTAAAGAGCTAGAAATAGAACTACCATACAATCCAGCTTTTTTACAATCCAGCAATCCTACACCTAGGAATATATCCTAGAGAAATAAGAGCCTTTACACAAACAGATGTATGCACACCAATATTCATTGCAACACTGTTTACAATACCAAGGTGCCCATTAACGGATGAATGAGTAAATAAATTATGGTATATTCACACAATACAATACTACGCATCAATAAAGAACAATGATAAATCCATGAATCATTTCATAACATGGAGAAATCTGGAAGGCATTATGCTGAGTGAAATTAGACATTTGCAAAAGGACAGATATTGTACAAGAGCACTATTATAAGAACTGGAGAAATAGTTTAAACAGAGAAGAAAATATTCTTTGATGGTTACGAGCCGGGGGAGAGAGGGATGGAGGGAGGGAGAGGGTTTTCGCTAAAAAAAAAAAAAAAATTAGGTACTAGATAAGTTTTATTTTAAGTGAAGGGAAAGACAACACACAACATAGGAGAAGTCGACACAACTGGATTAAAACAAAGGCAAAGAATTTTCCTGAAAAAAATGAACACTTTGAAGCCCTTCGAAGCAGGGGCGGGGGTCTGGGGACCACGGTTTCAAGGGACATCTAAGTCAATTGGTATAATAAAATTGATTAAGAAAATATTCTGCACCCCACTTTGGAGAGTGGTGTCTGGGGTCTTAAACGCTAGCAAGCACCATCTAAGATGCATCGATTGGTCTCAACCCACCTGGAGCAAGGAAGAATGAAGAACACCAAAGACACAAGGTAATTATGAGCCTAAGAGACAGAAAGGACCACATAAACCAGAGATTACATCAGCCTGAGACCAGAAAAGCTAGATGGTGCCTGGCCACAGCCGATGACTTCCCTGAGAAGGAACATAACAGAGAACCCCTGAGGGAGCAGGAACGCAATGGGATGCAGACCACAAATTCTCATAAAAAGACCAGACTTAATGCTCAGACTGGGCCTAGAAAGACCCCACAGGTCATGGTCCCCACACCTTCTCTTATCCCAAGACAGGAACCATCCCCTGGGCCAACTCTTCAGGAAGGGATTGGACTGGAATATGGGATGGAAAATGATACTGCTGAAGAAAGGGCTTCGTGGATCAAGTACACCCTTGAGACTGTGTTGGCATCTCCTGTCTGGATGGGAGATGAGAGGGCAGAGGGGGCCAGAAGCTGCCGGAATGGACACAAGGAGAAGGAGTAGAGGGAAGGAGTGTGCTGTCTCATTGAAAAAAAAAAAAAAAAATTTTTTTTTTTTTTTTGTGTCATTAGGGGGAGAGAAATCAGGAGTGTATAGCAAGGTGTGTATAAATTTTTGTATGAGAGACAGACCTGATTTTCAAAGTTTCCCTTAAAGCACAAGAAAAAATAATTTAAAAAAAAGCCCCAGGGATCGCACCAACATGGTATCGTGGGCCAGGGGAACGGATCTCCAGATGAGGACGGCCTCACAGCTTTTCAAAAATAATCAAAGATGGCACACAAAGCCAGGTGTTTGAAAGAAAGGAAGGGGAGGTGGTGGAAAGCAAGGAAGAAACCAAAAGAGATGGAAAGAAGCTACACCAGCTCAAGGACCCAGCCTGTGTGGACAGGGCGAATCCGAGCGGCCCACGGTGGAAGAAGTAGTACCGTGCTGGTGAAGAGACTGCAGGTGGTGGGAAGCAGAGGAGGCTGAAGAGGGAGGGGAAGAGGAATGGGGGTTAGGAAAGTGTATATTGCTCATTACCAGGTGCTCTGTCTCCTGCTGGGAACTTTGTAAAGCTGCTTTGGTGTACTCCCTGCCCGCCAATCTGTGATGCGGGTAGGGCTAATCCAAGTGGCACAGATGCTTCACTTCCCAGCAGGCTGAGCCACCGCAACCAGCCAGGAAGCTCGGAGGTAGAGTAGCAGGAGGAGGATGGGGGGGGTGGGAAAGCATGCATCGCTGGTTACCCGGTGGTCTGTCTCCTGCTGGGAGCTCCGTGAACCTGTTTTCCTGTGCTGGTTACCCAGTGGTCTGTCTCCTGCTGGGAGCTCCATGAAGCTGCTTTCCTGTGCTCCCTGTCAGGTGATCTCCCACAGGAGGTGCAAGATGGTGAATCTGTGTTGCCTTAGCTAATAAGGAACCTCAGCAAGTATCTCTCCTCACTCTCAGTCCTCTGTCAGTTTCTTATTCCATTCTGTGTTTGGCTGAGTTCTTTATCTCTTCATTTGACACTTCGGGTTCCAGGAATGATGTTTGTCTCTGTTTCATTTAGTTTTTTGGGTCTTTGCTGTGGGGGGACACATGGTGCTTCTGTCTATGGCGCCATGTTGGCTGGAAGCCCCAAGGGATAAATCATTTTCAAGGCTTTTCTTTCTTCTCGTCTTTGTTTTAAAGTATTGTTGATTGTTTAGTCTCGTATAGATGATTTTTTTAAAGGAGCACCATCCTTACGGGTGATATTCTTTATATTTTTGAGCCAATTTGTTATTTAGCTGAAAGAATACCTCAGGGTCTAGTTTCAAGGACTCTGTCCTTCATGCAGTGCCCATGCAGCCTTACCTGACCAGTAGCCACCCAGAGCTGAGTCTACACACATCATCTTTGTCCTGCCAGCACCTGCTGGCTTACTGCCCCTGTGGTTTTGTTAATTTTCTATAATGGCTCAAAAAGTCCATGGAGACTCTTACCTACACTTACACTTACCCATTTAGTATAACCAGAAAGGATACAAGAGAAGAAACACATCAGGCAAAGTCTGGGAGTGGCCCTGGCAACAGGGATCATTTTTCACAGGGACATGCCACTGTGTCTGCTGTGTCTCCTGTGCATGGATCATCTAACCAATCCAGGAAGCCCCAGAGAGTGTGCTCCCATGTCCAGGGTACCCTAATCATTGGGACCTCAGTGAGTATGCATGACTGGGGCCTTAATGCATAGTAATGATCAATGCAATCAATGAATATGCATGGCTGCATTAAGCTCCATTCCTGCCTTCCTGACATTAGTTTGCCACACGTGAGGCCTCTGCAGTCCCTATTTGCCTGGCTATTTTAGAATACAAAGGTATCTTGATTTGTCAGGTCGTTTGCAGGAACCAAAGTCAGTGAGATTAGTTTTCTGGGTTTGAAGGGTTTGAAAATCCTCTTATGAGACAACACAGTCAATTGGCGTAATATAGTTCATAAAGTGTGTGTTCTACATCCCAGTGTGGTAAGTAGTGTCTGGGGTCTTAAAAACTTGTAAACGGCAATCTAAGATACATCTTTGGGTCTCTACTCATTGAGGGTAAAAGAGAAAGAAGAAAACTAAAGACTCAAAGAAGAGATTAGTCTATAACACTTACAGTCTACAGAAACTGCAGCCTCAGCTATCCAGAGTCCAGAAGAAATACATGGGGCCCGGCTACCTCTACTGACTATTCTGATCAGAGCCACAACTGAGACATCGTGATAGAATGGGAGAAACATGGGGGAAAGAACTTGAATTCTTAAAAAGTCCAGACTTACTGGACTGCTTGAGACTAGAGAACTCTTTGAGACTATCGCCATGACAAACTCTTTACATCTTAAAAAAAATTATCTCTTCAGGTCACTTTTAGGCAAATAATCGACTGACTCATGACATAGAGTATCATGCATGAGTCATGAGCTCCTTAAAACCTCACCTATGTGAGCTCGAATGGTCAGCAATTACTGTGACGCAAAGATGAGAAGGTAATGGGCAGAGAAACTAGGTTACTGGAAATGGAACTACCAGCACGGAATGAATTAGACTGATCTCACTTCTGTTCCTTCTCTACTCATTCTCAAGGATTTCATTTTTCTTGAATCCACAATCAATGCCCATAGAAACAACAGTCAAGAAAACAAAGGTATTTGGCAAATCTGCTGCAAAACATCTCTTTAAAGTGTTAAAAAGCAAAGATGTCACTTTGACAACTAAAGTCTGCCTGACCCAACCATGGTATTTTCAATCGCCTCATATGCATGTGCAAGCTGGACAATGAATAAATAAGACCAAAGAAGAATTGATTCCTTTGGATTATGGTGCTGGCGAAGAATATTGAATATACTATGGGCTGCTAGAAGAACGAACATATTTGTTTTTGAAGAAGTACAGTCAGAGTGCAACTTAGAAGAGAGGATGGTGAGACGTCATTTCATGTACTTTGGACATGTTATCAGGAGGGACCATTTCCTGGAGACAAACATCATACTTGGTGAAGTAGAGGGTCTATGAGAAAGAGGGAGACTCTCAACCAGATGGATTGACACATCGGCTGCAAAGCTGGGCTCAAGCATAACAATGATTGTGAGGGTGGCACAGGACCAGGCAGTGCTTCCTCCCCTTCTACATAGGGAAACTATGAGTCAGAATTGACTCTACAACACCTAACAACAACAGCAACTAGTTATTGCAATTGGATCGATAAGTCAGATTAATCAAAGCCAGTTGCCCGTGGCATGGGTGAGATACCTAACCTCTTGGAGCTACAGCTATTCACCAGTGTAAAAGAATGTGTGGGACAAAGTACTTGGTTTGGCCTTTGACGTTGGTTTCTTTCTTCTTTGTCGTTTTTTTTTTTTTAAATAATATTTTATTGTCTTAAAGTGAAAGCTTACACAGTAAATTAGGTTCCCATTTACCAATTCGTACACAAATTATTCCATCATATTGGTTACATTTTTTTTATAGTTCTTCCTTTCCATTTTCTCCTTCAGATGGACACCAACACATGGACTTTCCTAGAATTGAGCTGGAGTCAATGAAAATGAAGGAGAATCAGATCCTGGATGAAAATATCAATCTAGTGCAGCAAATAAAGGATGACTTTGCAATTTGAAGATAACTAGGTCTCTTTCCTGTCCTACCCGTTTTCCTCATTTTTACCAGTGAATCTTCGTTTAAAAACCAGCTGTCCAGTAAGTTTTTTCATAATGCAACCCACCCCTACCCTTCCATTATTATCTTCCTACCATGCCTCAGAGGAGCCCTGATGGCACAGTGGTTAACACTAGGCTGCTAATCAAAAGGTTAGCTCTCTGTGGGAGAAAGATGAGGCACTTTCCTTCCTCAAAGATCACAGCTTTGGAAACCTATGGGACAGTTCTACTGTGTCTTATATGATTGCTGTGACTCAAAATCAACTTGACAGAAATAGGTATCATACCTCAACCCTACCCACACCTTGTAAATATATCTGTTAAAATCTTGCTGCCTTTGGTGTGAATTTCAGCAAGTCTGGCCTTCTTCTCCTTGCTACCCCATCCCTGCCACTCTTTTCTTGGGAATAATCTTTTTTTTTTTTTTTTTATATGCTTTAAGTGAATGTTTAAAAATCAAGTCAGTCTCTCATACAAAAATTTATATATACCTTGCTATATACTCCTAAGTTCTCTCCCCCTAATGAGACAGCACACTCCTTCCCTCCACTGTTTATTTTCATATCAATTTAGCCAGCTTCTGACCCACTCTGCCCTCTCATCTCCCATCCAGACAGGAGATGCTAACATAGTCTCATATGTCTACTTGATCCAAGAAGCTCATTCTTCACCAGTATCATTTTCTATCCTATAGTCCAGTCCAATCCCTGTCCAAAGAGTTGGGTTTGGGAATGGTTCCTGTCTTGGGCTAAGAGAAGGTGTGGTGACCATGAACTCTGGGGTCATTCTAGTCTCAGTCAGACCATTAACTCTGGTCTTTTTATGAGAATTTGAGATCTGCATCCCACTGCTCTCCTGCTCTCTCAGGGGTTCTCCATTGTGTTCCCTGTCAAGGCAGTCATTGGTTGTAGCTGGGCACCATCTAGTTCTTCTGGTCTCAGGCTGATGTAGTCTCTGGTTTATGTGGTCCTTTCTGTCTTTTGGGCTCATAATTGCCTTGTGTCTTTGGTGTTCTCCATTCTCCTTTGTCTTGTCAGTAATCTTTACTGAAGCAGATGGACGGGCCTTTCTTCTATGGCACCACTCTGTGAGTTCAAACCACAAACCTTTAGGCTAGCAGCTGAGCTCAAACCATTTGCAACACCCACTAGAATTCTACTTTCCCACAGTGAATACAAAGAACACAACTTTGCTGATCTTCAGCAAAAAGATATCATTACCAGAATATACTATTAATAATAATAATAAAAATACAATCAAAAAACCAGTTGCCCATATGCTGAGTGGAATAAATCAGTCAAAAAATGACACAAATTTTAGGATCCCAACTATATGAACTATCTAGAATAGGTAGGAGTCCTGTTGGCTCAGTGGTTAAGAACTCGGCTGCTAACCAAAAGATTGGCAGTTTGAATCCACCATCTGCTTCTTAGAAACCCGATGAGGCACTTCTATGCTGATCAATAGGGTTGGTATTTGTTGGAATTGACTTGACTGCAAAGGGTAGAATACTTAAGAGTATAGAGACTAAAGTAAATTAGTGGTTACCAGGTGTGGCTGGGAGGGAGGGAGAAAAAAAGACACAATTCTTAGGGGACACTGAGCTTCTGTTAAGTGAGATGGAAACATTTGAGAATGGTTCATGGTGATGGCTGAACAGCATGATGAACATATTTACTGTCACTCGACTGTCCATGTGAAGACAGTTGAAATGGCCAATATATTTTGACCTGTGTAAAAAAAAGAAAAAAAATTTTTTTTCTTTTCTAGTAGTTACCAAAATAAAAACAAACTCTGAAATTACACAGGTGATATCAAAACAGTAAAGAAATTAAAAGAAAAAAAAAAGACAGTTCATACTCTACAGTTTGATATGTTTTGGATTCTGTGAGATGAATAAACTAACACGTGAACATTGTGCAAAAACACACAATTAGGTATTTCTGATAAGAGGAGGGAATTTTGTCTTCTTCATCACATCAAAGCAGAGCCTGGAGAGGCTGGAATCACAGCTCATGAGAATCAAGGGGCTGACAGTGGGGAAACACATAGAAATGAGTGCATCCATGTTCAGTATCCACCAAGAGGGTTGATAAAAAACAGCTATAAAAATTTGAAATATGGAGGAGAGGATGTAAAAAGATACAAAGGTGCTCACCAGGACGAGGATGGTTTGGGTGGCTCTGGTCTCAGCAGAGGCTCTGGGGGAGACGCTGTTCCTATGAATGTGTTGGACCCGCTGCTTGTGTTTGTACAGGATGAAAACCATGGAGCCGCTGAACCAGAGCATGAGTCCCAAAGTCACAACATCAGGGAGTGCCAGCCATAATGAGTTTAGTAAGATGGTGGTTTGGTCAATTCTCACAGAAGAACAGTATCCATAGTCTTTTTTGTTTGTGATGGTTTTATTGCTGCGATTACTAGTCATGTACATCAGAAAACTGGTATTCAGCAACATGTGCAGGATCCAGGATAGGAAAATGGAGAAGCCCATGTACTTGGGAGCTTTCACTTGAAGCTCTGCCCACCCAGAGTTCCTGGGGCTGATGATGATGGCCTGGAAGATACTCAACAGACAGGTGCTGCCAAAGGACACTCCCCTGCCCACTCTGTGAACATATAAAACAAATTTGCATCCAACATCATTGAGGAAATTTTTCCACCCAAAACCTTCCATAGTCTTTGGGATTCCTTTACAGAGAATGGACAAGGAGTTGGCTACAGTCAGGTGCTTGAGAATCAAGTCTGTGGACCGTAACCTGCATTTAGTGAAACAAAGGATGATATACTGGAAAAGAAGGAAAAAGTTGCCCAGGATACCAAATGTAGTCTGTAACAAGAAAATCATTCCGAAAGTCAAATCCTTGGAGGACATTCCCTCAGTTCCCAGTGACTGATATTTGTCTTCGGAGCCAGAGGGTCCTAGATAGGAAGATGAGACATGGGCCACATGTATCATGTCAACTGAAATCCACAATTCTCCATCTACCATTGATTCCCAATTAGAAATGTTGACTTAAAGCTTTTCTTTCAATAAGAGATTTTCTAAGTGTTGGTTGTATACCTTTAAGGAGCACTTGGAAGGTATGCTATGAAGACCATACATGTGCTAACTTCTGTATTCTTCTCCAATCTATGAGGCAGAGGCTACTATTACGTTCATTATAAAGAAGAAGAAAACTTAGGCACAGAGGGGTTAAATGATTTGTCTAAATTCAGGTGTTGTTTAGGGGCAGAGTGGGAACTTGAACCTGGCTGAGCTGGTTGCAAAGACCGTATATTAACCACCATACACTACCAACCAAGTGGGAAAAATGAGTTGTTGGTGGAGGCATCTCACCTCTTCTAACTTCATGAGGCGGAGACTCACCATCAGTATCAGCCCAAGCCTGATTCCTAAGAGATGTAGGTCAGACATACCTTCTCTCTGCAAAGTTTTTACCAATTATGACACAAGCTGTCCCTCTCAAGCACTCTCTACTTCCCTGCTGGGTTTGATACTTTGTTGCAATGACCACACAGAACTCACAGATGATACTCACAGGCTCCTCTTGTCCCTTGACACTGGCATGGTGTTTTCCCTCCTTGGGAAAATGTTACAAAGCACTTTTAGCTTTGCCAATAAGTGCCCAGAGACACCCAACTCTGCCAGCAAGTCTCCTGCCTGAAGGTGCTCATCTCTCCTGCTCCATGGGTTGCCACGCCCTCTGTAGCCTTCACGCTCAAAGGCAGGAAACCTCACCAAAACCATCTTGTATGGGTCTCCTGATTCTTCTGCTGCTGTTTCTCTACAAATGGATTTTGCACTGCTTGCCTCTGCTGTTGCCATCTCTGATGTGATAGCTCTGTCTGTCCTGGGTCTAGAATTTTCTCAAGGCAGGGATCCTGGGTTGAAAAGACAGGCTCTGCTTCTAGCACTTTTTCTTAGATGGCAGTGTGGTTCCCCCCAACCCTGGAATTGTCTGTGTTTAAACCTAGTGGGATGGAAAAACAGACCAATCCCATACAAGCATCTCATAGTCCTCATTTGCATCAGACACTCACACAAGGGTTGCAGGCACCTTATTTGCGTTGGTAGCAGGCTCTCAAATCACTTTAGGCAGCCAAAAGTACCTATTTTCAGAGTCCCACCCAATTATTTGGGGAGTTACAAGACCATGGAGAGAAAGATCATATAAAGGCAATTCATCAGTCTACACCAGGCTGGTCAGCTGTGTTATTCAAATAATCCAGTTCTGTATTTAGTTTACCTTGGCACCTTGTCATTTTAATTCACACTGGTGATATTTTGTTATAATGTTAGCTGTAACAAGTTTCCATTGATACATAAAATTTAATTTCATTGGCCAATGTCAGTTATGAACAAAGCTTTAAAGATTTTAATGAAATCTACATCACTCATTGCAGTAGAATCCTATAGGAATTCACCTCACGAGCTGGTTGGATTAAATGAATCTAAGATCGACAGGATATTAGGACGGCAACAGGATGACATATTTGTTTCCAGGCGAGGAACAAAATACAATGGGACCTATCACAGGAATTATGGAACAATCTCATGTGATGCACTAAACTATGGGCCATAAAATATTAATAATTGATAAAATGTGGAGAATAGGAACTAAACCATTGCCACTTTCACATCATGTACTCATTAAGTATTGAATACAAAGGAAACTAAAAGTAGTGAGGTGAGTTTTGTGAAAGATACTGACAAGGAAGACAGATGTGGAAAATGAAACCCATAAGACATGACTTCTTGTCCATTTTATAAATTGAAATGGTTGAGTTTTTGATTGAAAGTAATAGAATAATTTTCAACCAGAGAAAACAGCACAAGGTATATTTGGGCTTGGCAGCTGCTGTGTGAAACCCAGTATTATCAAATTGCCTTTTCCTTAAATGCAGCTTCCATAACGTCTAGATGGAAAATTGTGTTCCCGTAATCAACAGACCATGAATGCTTCCAGGAGAGACACAATTACTGTCCCCATTAATGCATCATACACCAGAATTGGAGAAACATTTCTATTCTAGCAAAAACCGTTCAGATACACTGTTTCTTCACAGGATTCAATGAATCACATGGATTCATCCTGCTTTGTATTACAAATGTGGAGGTGTTACAGGAAAACCTCTAGTAATCCTGAAAATCCTTATAATTCCTGTACAGTAGGCTGCAGGGCAGACTGACTCAGAACTATAGCCTTTAAGCATCTTCAGAATCAGATTTCATGATCACTAGGATTAAACACCAAAAATTACTGTTCTGGAGGATGACACTAAAAGACTCTGGGAGCCATCAGGGGCTGGGACAGGGCCCGTGGCCCCATCTCTCTGTTCTCATTCAGATCAAGGTCAGGACTTAGTCCTGGTCTTTCTGGACAGTGAACCAGTTTTGAACACAGAAGATTTCCTTATTGCAATATGATCACTTACCCACACCCTGATACACTTCCTTCCCTTGCAGACTCTGTCTCTCAGACTGAAATAGAAAATCCCGGACTCCTTGCTGCTACCAGGAGAGTTGGCTCAGTGTGACGATCATGACATCCAGGGCAAGTGTCTGAGGGAGGCAGCCAGACCCTGAGGTCCTGGTATTTGTTTCTGTGTCCTCTCCTCCCCATAGAACTGAAATGATCATTTCACCTCCAGTGGCACTGACAGCGCAGGCTTGGGGAGCTGACGACATCTCTGGAAAACGTTTCCCCAGTTGTTAATTACCAAAACCAATTAAAAGTTTCTTATAAGTATCTCCAAAGAGACCGTGGAAGTGTTTGTGGGAGGCTCTTTCTTGTCCAGGATCCTGGAGACAGACAAGGTCTCCCACGGAGGGAGCAGGAAATGCTGAGTTCTGACACGTGGGGCATACGAAACTGTCTCCATTCTCTGCTTCCCTGAGAGTTTCTCCTTCCAATCTTTTCTCCTTTCCAGCCCATGAGCTGCACCATCATTTAAGTCATGAACGGAAAATGAAATCATAAAAAATACTTAAGAATTTAGAAGAGATACAAGTCAAAAAAAGAACATGATGCCAATAATTTACATGACAAATCACTGGACTCACTTGTACGAGTCAATCCCAATGAACATGGGAATTTTGTAAGAAAATATGCTTTACCATTATTGACTCCTCCAGCAGTGTTCAGAGACCTAAAGGGAGCAAGATCTATTGAAAGAGTGTTTATGAGTCCCTCACAAATTTTCCAGGATCAGATGATTAAACAGTTAGATTCTACAATTGCTTTGACTATCAGTTATGGACCCCTGGTGTCACAGTGGTTAAGCACTAGGCTGCTAACTCAAAGGTCAGTGATTCAAACCCACCTGGTGACTCTGGTGGAGACAGACCTGGTGATCTACTTCCATAAACATTGCAGCTAAAAAAACCCTATGGGGCAATTATACTCAGTCACAAGGGTTGCTGTGATTCATCAAGACCCAACAACAACAGGACATTAGATAATTCAGTGTTACTTAATTCAAGAGCATCAGATGGTTACCACAGTTCCCTACAAATACATATACAAATGTACTTTGAACAGTATCCGTTGTATAATAAATGCTATAAAATATATTGTTGATGTTGTTGTTAGCTACTCTCGAGTCGGTGCCTGATTCATGGTGGCCCTGTGCAAAACAGGACCAGACAATTGTAATCCATAGGGTTTTCACTGGCTCATTTTGGACGTGGGTGGCCGGCTCTCTCTTCCTAATCTGTGTTAAAATGAAAACTCTGCTGAAACCTGCCCACCATGCACAGAGGAACCACATACTGGCTGGTCCAGAGCCATCCCCATGATTGGCAGGGCTGGGACCACTTTGATCTATAGAGGTTTTTGTTTTTGTTGTTGTTGTTAAGAATATACGCAACAACAAACTCATTGTCTTTGAGCCAATTACAACTTATATCGACACTATAGGACAGACTGGAACTTCTCCACAGGGTTTCCAAGGCTGTAATCTTTACGGAAGGTGGCTGCCATCTCTTTCTCCCAGAGCAGATGGAGGGCTCGAACTGACAACCTTTTGTTTAGCAGCTGAGTGCTTCACCACTGTGACACAGTTCTTCTCTAATTTGCCATTTCTACATGTGCAATTCAATGACATTGATTACATTCTTTGAGTTGTGCAAACATTCTCACCCTCCTTTTCTTAGTTGTTAGTCCAGCATTAACATAAAGTCACTGCCTCCTATGTTTCTTATTCATCTTTTGAGTTGTTGTCAATTTGATTCCACATACGATTAGATCTTTAAAAAGTATAATGCTCCACGAAGACATTTTTTAGTAGTTAAGCTAAACTATTTGTTTTAAGAAGACTTCAGGGGATACTTTTGGTTTAAAGTTTAAAGATCATCTCAGGGCAATAGTTTTAGGGACATAGACTTTTTATTGGCTGATTTTTGGTAGTAGATCACCAGGCATTTTTTCTTAGTGTGTCCTAGTCTGAAAGCTCCACAGAAACCTGTTCAGCATCAGAGCAGCACACAAGCTTCCATTGACAGATGGGTGGGGGCTACACATGAGGTGCATTGGCTGGGAACTGAAAACTGGTCTCCTGCCTGAAAGGTGATAACTCTACCGCTGAACCACCACGGTCCCCACAGAACACAGTAGGTGCACAGCATTTATTGAAAGTGATATAGATAACCCCAAGGAAACCACAGAATAGGTGGAGCTGATGGCCCTTAAACTGCACACCTGTAGCTGTCTGGGTTATCACCAAGGGACAGGCAGGGCCAACATTCTGGAAGGCTACGCAAGGTTTCAGTCTCCCTAGGCCTGTGTCTGAGAAGATCAGTCTGTGCTGGGTGAGGCAGAGAGGAAAGGTGTCAGCACATCAGCCAGGTGAGAAGCCTGGGTGTTTGGTTTCTGTGTATCAATGACTCCTTTCCTAAGGAAGCAACCTGCAGTCCCTACCACAGGCGATAAGTGTTCCTTGTTCTCCTCAACTGGTCTTCCCCTATATATGTGGACTCTATCCCTTGGGGTCATGGCCAGGGGAACCCTTTGTTCTTTTCTGGCCCTTATCACTCACCTGGTTCCAGGGATTCCAACTTCTAAGTTTCACTTAAACCTCTTCTTTCTGTTCCATTCACTTTGTTCCTGTCCTAACTGAGGCTCCCCACATGGTTCATCTCTGTTCTGTTTCTCTTCCCTTAGTCCCCTAGTTGTTCTTGTGTACCATCGAGTTAATTCTGACTCCTAGTGACCCCATGTGACAGAAGAGAACTGCCCTCATAAAGTTTTCTAGGCTGTAATATTTTTTTTTCAGATTAGTGAGAATTTAATTACGATTCCAAAGATTCTGAAAATATACGAATACGGTGAAGGCCACTTACCATATTGAATTTAGATACATTTAAGCTTTTACTAATGGCTGCAGCATTGGACTCAAACATGCCAACTATGATGAAGATGGCACCAGCCAGGCAATGTCCTTCTAGTCTCAGTCAGACCATTAGGTCTGGTCTTTTTACAAGAATTTCGGGTCTGCATCCCACTGTTCTCTTTCTCCCTCAGGGGTTCTTTATTGTGTTCCCGGTCAAGGCAATCTTCTGTTGGGGCCAGGCACCATCTAGTTCTTCTTGTCAGGCTGATGTAGTCTCTGGCTTATATGGCCCTTTCTGTCTCTTGGGCTCATAATCACCTTGTGTCCTTGGTGTTCTCCATTCTCCTTTGATCCAGGTAGGTTGAGACCAATTGATGCATCTTAGATGGCCGCTTGCTAGCGTTTAAGACCCCAGACGCTACTCTCCAAAGTGAGATGCAGAATGTTTTCTTAATAGATTTTATTATGCCAATTGACTTAGATGTCCCCTGAAATCATGGTCCCCAACCCCCCCGGCCCTGCTACACTGGCCTTTGAAGCGTTCAGTTTATTTCGGAAACTGCTTTTGGTTTAGTCCAGTTGTGCAGACCTCTCCTGTATTGTGTGTTGTCTTTCCCTTCACCTGAAGTAGTTCTTATCTACTACCTAATTAGTGAAAACCCTTTTCCCTCCCTGCCTCCCTCCCCCCTCAGGTAACCATCAGAGAATATTCTCTTCTCTGTTTAAACTATTTCTCCAGTTCTTATAATAATGGTCTCATACAGTATTTGTCCTTTTGCAGCTGACTAATTTCACTGAGCATAGTGCCTTCCAGGTTCCTCCATGTTATGAAATGTTTCACAGATTCATCATTGTTCTTTACTGGTGTGTAATATCCCACTGAGTGAATATACCACAATTTATTTGTCCATTCATCCATTGATGGGCACCTTAGTAGCTTCCAAATTTTTGCTATTGTGAACAGTGCTGCAGTGAACATGGGTGTGCATATATCTGTTCGTGTAAATGCTCTTATTTCTGTAGGATATATTCCAAGGACTGGGATTGCTGTATCGTATGGTAGTTCCATTTCAATTTTTTTAAGGAAGCACTAAATCGATTTCCAAAGTGATTGTACCATTTTACATTCCCACCAGCAGTGTAGAAGTGTTCCAGTCTCTCCACAGCCTCTCCAACATTTATTATTTTATGTTTTTTGGATTAATGCCAGCCTTTTTTTTTTGTTGTTGGAGTGAGCTGGAATCTCATTGTAGTTTTGATTTGCATTTCTCTAATGGCTACTGATTGAGAGCATTTCTTCATGTATCTGTTAGCAACCTGAATGTCTTTTTTAGTGAACTGTCTGTTCATATCCTTTGATTATTTTTTAATTTGGGTTATTTGTCTTTTTGTAGTTGAGTGTGGATCATGTGGATTTTAGAAATCAGATGCTGATCGGAACTGTCATAGCTAAAAGCTTTTTCCCAGTCCGTAGGCAATCATTTTACTCTTTTGGTGAAGTCTTTGGATGAGCGTAGGTGTTTGATTTTTAGGAGCTCTCAGTTATCTAGTTTCTCTTCTGCATTGTTAATAATGTTTTATGACTTGATGGCAATGGGTATATCAGTAATGCCATGTATTAGGGCTTCTAGGGTTGTCCCTATTTTTTCTTCCATGATCTTTATCATTTTAGATTTTATATTTAGGTCTTTGATGCATTTTGAGTTAGCTTTTGTGCATGGTGTGAGGTATGGGTCTTGTTTCATTTTTTTGTAGATGGATACCCAGTTATGCCAGCACCATTTGTTAAAGAGACTGTCTTTTCCCCATTTAACTGACTTTGGGCCTTTGTCAAATATCAGCTGCTCATATGTGGATGGATTTATGCCTGGATTCTCAATTCTGTTCTGTTGGTCTATGTATCTGTTGTTGTACCAGCACCAGAATGTTTTGACTACTGTGGCAGTATAATAATTTCTAAAATCAGGTAGAGTGAGGCCTCCCATTTTGTTCTTTTTTGCTAATGTTTTACTTATCTGGGGCCTCTTTCCCTTCCATATGAAGTTGGTGATTTGCTTCTCCATCTCATTAAAAAATGTCATTGGAATTTGGATGGGAATTGCATTGTATCTATAGATGGCTTTTGGTAGAACAGACATTTTTACAATGTTAAGCCTTCCTATCCATGAGCAAGGTATGTTTTTCCACTTATGTAGAAAGCTTCTTGCAGCAGTGTCTTGTAGTTTTCTTTGTATAGGTCTTTTACATCTCTGGTAAGATTTATTCCTAAGTATTTTATCTTTTGGGGGGGCTACTATAAATGGTATTGCTTTGGTGATTTCCTCCTTGCTGCTCTTTTTGTTGGTGTAAAGGAGTCCAACTGATTTTTGTGTGTTTATCTTGTATCGTGATACTCTGCTGAATTCTTCTATTAGTATCAGTAGTTTTCTTGAGGATTCTTTAGGGTTTTCTGTGTGTAAGATCGTTATCACCTGCAAATAGAGATACTTTTACTTCCTCCTTACCAGTCTGGATGCTCTTTATTTCTTTATCTAGCCTAATTGCTCTGGCTAGGGCCTCCAGCACAATGCTTAATGAGAGTGGTGATAAAGGCCATCCTTGTCTGGTTCTCGATCTCAAGGGGCGTGCTTTCAGACTCTCTCCATTTAGGATGATGTTGGCTGTTGGCTTTGTATAAATGCCCTTTATTATATTGAGGGATTTTCCTTCTATTCCTCTTTTCCTGAGAGTTTTTATCATGAATAGGTGTTGAACTTTCTCAAATGCCTTTTCTCCATCGATTGATAAAATCATGTGGTTCTTGTCTTTTATTTATATGATGGATTACATTGATTGTTTTTCTAATGTTGAACCATCCCTGCATACCTGGTATGGTCATGGTGAATTATTTTTTTGATATGTGGTTGAATTCTATTGGCTAGAATTTTGTTGAGGATTTTTGCATCTACATTCGTGAGGGATATAGGTCTGTAATTTTCTTTTTTTGTAGTGTCTTTACCTGCTTTTGGTATCATGTATATGCTGGCTTCATATAATAAGTTTGAGCATTTTCCGTCCTTTTCTGTGCTCTGAAATACCTTTAGTAGTAGTGGTGTTAATTCTTCTCTGAAAGTTTGGTCGAACTCTGCAGTGAAACCGTCAAGGCCGGGGCTTTTTTGTTGGGAGTTTTTTGATTACCTTTTCAATCTCTTCTTTTGTTATGGGTCTGTTTAGTTGTTCTACCTCTATTTGTGTTAGTTCAGGTAGGTAGTGTGTTTCTAGAAATTCATCCATTTTTCTAGGTTTTCAAATTCGTTAGAGTACAATTTTTTTGTGGTAATCTCATATGATTCTTTTAATTTCAGTTGGGTCTGTTGTAACATCACCAATCTCATTTCTTATTTGGGTTATTTGCTTCCTCTCCTGTTTTTCTTTTGTCAGTTTGGCCAATGGTTTATCAATTTGGTTAATTTTTTCAAAGAACCAGCTTTTGGTCTTGTTAACTCTTTCAATTGTTTTTCTGTTTTCTATTTCATTTAGTTCTGCTCTAATTTTTATTATTTCCTTTCTTCTAGTGCCTGAAGGTTTCTTTTGTTGCTCTCTTTCAATTTGTTCAAGTTGTAGGGATAATTCTTTGATTTTGGCCCTTCTTTTTCGATGTGTGCATTTATTGATATAAATTAACCTCTGAGCACTGCTTTCGATAGGTTCCGATAGGAAGTGTTTTCATTCTCACTGGATTCTATGAATTTCTTTATTCCATCCCTAATGTCTTCCATAACCCAGTCTTTTTTGAGCAGGGTATTGTTCAGTTCCCAAGTGCCTGACTTCTTTTCCCTGCTTTTTGTGTTGTTGATTTCTACTTTTATGGCCTTATGGTCAGAAAAGATGCTTTGTAATATTTTGATGTTTTGGATTCTGCTAAGGCTTGCTTTATGACTTAATATGTGGTCTATTCTAGAGAATGTTCCATATGCAGTAGAAAAGAAAGTATACTTGGCTGCTGTTGGGTGGAGTGTTCTGTATATGTCTATAAGGTCAAGTTGGTTGATTGTGGCGTTCAGATCTTCCGTGTCTTTATCGAGCTTCTTTCTGGATGTCCTGTCCTTCACCAAAAGTGGTGTGTTGAAGTCTCCTACTATAATTGTGGAGCTGTCTGTCTCACTTTTCAATGCTGTTAGAGTTTGTTTCATGTATCTTGCAGCTGTGTCATTGGGTGCATAAATATTTAATATGGTTATATTCTCCTGGTATATTGTCCCTTTAATCAATATATAGTGCCCTTTCTTATCCGTTGTGGTAGATTTAACTTTGAAATCTTTCTTGTCAGAAATTAATATTGCCACTCATGCTCTTTTTTGCTTGTTGTTCGCTTGATATTTTTTTCTCATCCTTTGAGTTTCAGTTTATTCATGTCTGTAAGTCTAAGTTGTGTCTCTTGTAGGCAGCATATATATAGTTGGATCGTGTTTGTTATCCATCTTGCTACTCTCTGTCTCTTTATCGGTGCATTTAGTCCATTAACATTTAGCATAATTATGGATATGTATGAGTTTAGTCCTGTTATTTTGACGTCTTTTTTGTGTGTTGTTGGCAGTTTCTCTGTTCCACTTAATTTTTTGTGCTGAGTAGTTTATATACTGTCTTTCCCCTTATTTGTTGTTATTGATTTTGTTGCTGCTGAGCCTCTATTTTTTTATTGTATTTTATTTTGATGAGCAGGATAGTCTTCTTTGTGGTTACCTTAATATTTACCCCTATTTTTCTAAGTTTAAACCTAACTTTCATTTCTTTATATCACCTTGTCCTCCTCTCCGTATGAAAGATGTATGACTACATTTCTTAGTCCCTCTTTATTATTTTAATGTGGCCTTCTTTTACATAATGACATTGCTGTTTCCCCGTTTTGAGCTTTTTTTTATCCTGATTTATTTTTGTGACTCCCTGTCTGGGTTAACATCTGAATGCTTTGTCCAGTGTTCTAGTCTTGGGTTGATACCTGATATTATTGATTTTCTAACCAAAGAACTTCCTTTAGTGTTTCTTGTAGTTTTGGTTTAGTTTTTACGAAATCCCTAAACCTCTGTTTTTCTGGAAATATCCTAATTTCACCTTCATATTTGAGAGATAGTTTTGATGGATATATGATTCTTGGTTCGCAATTTTTTTCTTTCAAAACTTTATGTATCATCCCATTGCCTTTTTGCCTGCGTGGTTTCTGCTAAGTAATCCAAGATTGCTCTTATTGTCTGTCCTTTGTAGGTGACTTTTCGTTTAGCCATAGCTGCTCTTAAAATTTTATCTTTGGTTTTGGCAAGTTTGAGTATAATATGTCTTCATGACTTTCTTTTAAAACCTACCTCATGTGGAGTTCAATGAGCATCTTGGACTGATATCTTCTCATCTTTCACAATATCAGGGAAGTTTTCTGCCAACAAATCTTCAAAAATTTTCTCTGTATTTTCTGTTATCCCTTCCTGTTCTGGTACTCCAATCACTTGTAGGTTTTTTTCTTGATAGAGTCCCACATGATTCTTAAGATTTCTTCTTTTTTTAAAATTCTTTTATCTGATTTTCCTTCAAATATGTTGGTGAAAAGTGCTTTACCTTCAAGGTCCCCAATTCTGCCTTCCTCTTGCTTGATTCTGCTCCTCTGACTTTCTATTGAGTTGTCTAATTCTGTAATTTTATTGTTAATCTTCTGAATTTCTGATTGTTGTCTGTCTATATATTCTTGCAGCTTATTAAATTTTTCATTATGTTCTTGAAAACCTTTTTAATTTCTTCAGCTGTTTTATCTGTGTGTTCCTTGGCTTGTTCTGCGTATTGCCTGATCTCCTTCCTTATGTCTTGAAGAGTTCTGTATATTAATCTTTTGAATTCTGTATCCAGTAATTCCAGGAAGCCACTTTCACCCAGAAGATCCTTTGATTCTCTGTTTTGAGAGCTTGTTGAAGCAATCACGGTTTGTTTCTTTATGTGGTTTGATATTGACTGTTGTTTCTGAGCCATCTATAAGTTATTGTATTAGTTTATGTTATGTTTGCTTACTGTATCCTAGTTCCTCGCTTTGTTTTGTTTTGATATGCCCAAATCGATTGCTTGAGTGAGCTAGCTTAATTATTTTCACCTTTCGGGCTCTGACATCCTGTTACCAGATGGCTGGAGCCGTTAGGTATATGAGCTTATGAGCCCATTCACTTTTCTTGTGTGGATTCAGCTCAGGAGTCCAGGTAGCTGATCATCAAATGTGTGGTACAGGCTCTGTCCTACAGTCTTAGAGGGCAAGGGGTGTTTGGTGTAGGTACCAGTATCTGGTTGCAGCAGTGGGTCACACTCTGAACAAGGCAGGGGCCTAAGAACTATCCCCCGAGTGTCTCTGAGGAAAGCACATCCCTCTTCCCTAGAGTGTGCAGGTGGGTGGGTTCTGCAGATGGACCATAGGCACCCATTGCTTTTGGTTGTAAGGACTGGGAGGTACCAGTTATCCTTGGACCCCTGTTGTGGGGATGGGTGACCTGAGAGGAGCCACCAGTCCTTAGGCCCCTGATGTGGGTAGGTGAGGACCCTGTTTAATAGGCAAAGCCATGTCAAATATCAAACACTCAACTCTCCAGCGCACGGCTTGAACAGTCGCAGTCTGCCAACAAGGGCCTATTCTCCTGGAATAGGCCCACACAGGTACACGCAGGGGGGAATGTTATTCAAAGTCCATGGACCATTTATGCCTGGACAGGAGCCGCTTCTGTCCTGAGCTCCCCCAGTTAGTGGAGCTGGCAAATTATGTTTTCCCCCCGTTGTGCATGTATTTCTTCTCTAACTCCGGGAGCATGGCTCAGGGTGCTCAAATGGGCCTATCTCAGGCCCAGGGAAATCAACAGCAACTGAAGCTGGCTTGGGGGTGGGGGGTGTGGCAAAATATATGAAAGTAGTTAACTTTTGCCTAGAGCTACATTCTTCTCTGGTTCTGGAGGTGTGAGTAGGCTGTGCAGCTGGCTCCTTCTCCCTGAGAAAACTGTAGCCGAACGCTACCACCAGCCTGAAGTGGCCACTTCTGGGAATGGTGCCTGAGGGATCCCAGCAATTCAGGTCCAAGAACTCCTCTCCACTTCTGAACAGACTCTCTCTCCCCGTGCCACTTAGTCCATTTGTTAACTTTGCCTTTGATGTTCAAGGCTCCTAGCTTGTCATAAATATAACCATTTCACTTGATTTTTTGGGTTTTTGTTGTAAAAGGGATTGCTGGAAACATTTGGCTATTCCACCATCTTGGTCCAAATATTTGATTAGCAGTTGTGTACTTAACCACTGTGATATCAGGGCTCATCCGATTAAAATCAATATTCTATTTGTATAATTCAGTGACATTGATTACAGTCTTTGAATGGTGCATACATTCTCACTCTCCTTCACTTAGTTGTTCGTCACTCATTAACATAAACTCACTGCCCCTTGTGTTTCTTATCTAATCTTTTGAGTTGTTGTTGTCAATCTGATTCCATATATGATTAGATCTTAAAAGGACATAATGCGCAAAGCTGACATTCTTTAGTACTTTACCTACATTATGTGGTTTTAGGAAGATTTCAGGAGATGTTTTTGGTTTAAGTTTAAATATTATCTCAGGGCAATAGTTTCAGGTGCATACAATTTTTATTGGCTGATTTTCGGTAGTAGATCTCCAGGCATTTATTTCTGGCCTGTCTTAGTCTGAAATCTCCCCTAAAAGTTGTTCAGCATCATAGCAGCACACAAGCCTCCACTGACAGACGGATGGTGGCTGTGCATAAAGTGTGTTTTCTGGGAAATGAGAACTGGTCTCTCCCCCTGGACAGCGAGGATTCTACTACTGAACCACCACTGCCTCCAAAGAACACAGTAGGTTCTCAGCATATATTGAAGGCAATATAGGTGAAACCAAGGAGACCAGAGAACAAGTGAGGCTGATCTCCCTTAAACTGCACCCTATAGCTCACTGGAGCATCACCAAAGGACAGGTAGGGGCAAAGTTCTGGAAGGATGCCCAAGGTTTCAGAGTCTCATTGAGCCTGTGTCTGAGAAGATCAGACCTTGGTGCTGGGAGAGGCAGGGTGGAAAGGGGCCAGCTCATCAGTCTGGCAAGAAGCCTAGGTGTTTAGTTCCTGCATATCAATGACTTGTTCCCAAAGGAAGCAACCTGCAATCCCTGCCCCAGGGAATAAGTGTTCCATGTTCTCCCCATCTGGTCTTCTTTTAAGAACATGGAGCCTATCCCTTGGTGTCATGGCCAGGTGACCCTTTGTTCTTTTCTGGCCCCAATCACTTGTCTGGTTTCAGGGATTCTAACTTTTAAGTATCACTCAAGCCTCTTTTAGCCCCATTCACATTGTTCCTCTCCTGACTTAGCCCCCCGCCATGGTTTCTCTCTGTCCTGCTTCTCCTCCGTTAGTCCTCTAGTTGTTGTGCGCCACGGAGTCAATTCCAATTCAAAGTGACCCCATGTGACAGAGAACTGTCCCTGTTGAGTTTTCTAGGCTGTAATCTTCACTGGAGCAGATTGGAGATCTTTTCTTCCTAGTGGTTGCTGGGTGGGTTTCAACCGCTGACCTTTTAGTTGGCAGCCAAGTTCTTAACCACTACTCTACCAAAGCTCCAATCCCCTAGTATCTAACACTAATACATAGCTCCTTTCCCCACAAACGCTCTCAGTTATTTGGGGCTAATTTACCCTTCTAGTGATAAAGTAAGTGAGCCCTAGTGGCACAACAGTAAAGCTCTTGTGTAAAAATGGCATGGCAGAAGTGTTTACCTCCTTTAACCTCACAAGGGGGGGAGGAGAAACAAGATCAACAGTCCAAGGCTGATTCCTCTGAGGAAGAAGTCAGAAATACTTCCTCTCACTAGCCCTTTTAATCAATTCTGACACAAACAGTCCCTCCCAGGGTCTTCTCTACTTCTCTGCTGAGTTTGATAATTTGTTGCAATGGCTACACAGAACTCACAGACAATACTCACAATTATGGGGTTTATTAGGAAAGTAACAGAATACAGTTCATGATCAGGAAGTCTCAGCATACAGGACTGCCCTGTCTTTGATCAGGACAGCCTCTTCTCAGCCAGGCCTGTAGGCAGGTAGCCCTTGGCCCTTGGCCCCTCGACCCATGGCCTGTCCCCTGCCTTGTTCAGGCAAGTGTTATAAAGTTCCTTTAGCTCTGCTGATAAGTCCTCAGAGGCACCGCCACTCCTCCAGTAAGCCTCAGCCATCTCAGTTTTCATAGCTCTCCCTCTCTGTCATCTGTGTTACAGCTCCTACTCTCTCTCTCAGTGTCTCCCTTTAAGCCTACAGAGATGGCATATACCTTATTTGCACAGTCCCATTCGAACATTGTGTGAGTCACAAAATCTATGTCTAGAAGGTTCATATTAAGTAAACTTGGCTGCTAACCCAAAGGCTGGTGGTTGGGACTCACCCAGCAGCTGCGCTGGAGAAAGACCTGGTGATGTGCCTCCGTAAAGATAACAGCCTAGGGAACTGTATGAGGAAGTTCCACTCTGTCTAATGGGATCATTAAGAGTCAGAAACAATTCCACAGTACACAACAACAACAGCCACAGTGGTAATTTAAAGGGTTAGTGACAACAAGGAAAAACCTCCGTGAGATGGATCAACACAGTAGCTATAATGATGGGCTGAAACATACCAAAAATTGAGAAGATGGCACAGGACAGAGCAATGTTTCTTCTGTTATACATCAGGTCTTCTTGACTCAGAGCTGACTCATCTGCAAACAACAACAGCTCTTCTAGAGAGGGAAGCCAAGTTGGGATGTCTATCCCAGAACCCTAGACCTGAGGTCTATTGATTCCAAATCATCTGTCTGTACATCTCACAAACCCTCTCACATATGACAAAAATGAGTACTTCATTTCCCTGTCAGACCTATTCCTTCTATTGGGTTCTCCTTTTTTTGTTGTTGTTGTCTTTGCTAATTTGAATGCATCAATCCTCCTGTCTTCCTTATTCTCTGTCCATGTATATGAGGCACCTAAAAATATCATGGCTTGAGTCAGGCTGTAAAGATTACAGCCTAGAAAATGCTGTGGGACTGTTCTACTCTGTTACAGGAGGTTGCTGTGAGTTGCAAACAACTCACATGAATTGCAACATGAATTGCTTCACCCTGCAACATGAATTGCTTCATGCCTTCCCATCTGCCAGTCTGTCACACCGTGCTGGCTTGCGTGTTGCTATGATGTTAGAATCTTTGCCATTGATATTTCAAATACCAGCAGTTACTCATGGTGGACAGGTTTCAGCAGAGCTTCCAGACTAAGGCAGCCTAGGAAGAAAGGCCTGGAGATCTACTTCTGAAAACCATCCAATAAAAATCTTATGGATCACAACAGAACACTGACTGACTCTCTTGCATTGGACATGTCATCACGAGGCATCATGGTTGGTGCAGTAGCAGACGAGCAAGGGCTGGGGACACTCTTGGTAAGATTTTATAACAGCTGAAATAATGGACTAGAACATGCCAGCAAATGTGAGGATGATGCCGGACTGGGCAATGTTTCATTCTGTTATACATAAGCTGCCTTGAGTTGGAGTAGACTCGACAGCAGCTATCTATCCCTCTGCCCATCTACCTATCCACCCATCTATCCACCCATCCATCCATCCATGCATGCATCCATCCACCCATCCATCCATGCATCCATCCACCCACCCATCCACCCACCCACCCACCCATCCATCCACCCATCCATCCATCCACCCATCCATCCATGCATCCATCCACCCACCCATCCACCCACCCACCCACCCATCCATCCACCCATCCATCCATCCATCCATCCATCCATCCATCCATCCATCCATCCATCCATCCATCCATCATCTATCTACCTGCCTACCTACTTACCTACCTATCTGTCTTGCTTGCTTGACTCATTTTGTGTATTAAATGAGATAATGCATGTAATTTGGCCTTCATTATTATCAAAACAATGTCCCTGGGTGGCACAAATGGCCTGTGCCTGACTGCTAACCTAAAAGTTGGCTATTTGAACCCACCCAGAGGTGCTGTTGAAAGATCTTGCGATGTACTTCTCTGTAAAGGTTACAGCCAAGAAAACCCTATGGAGCAGTTCTACTCTACAACACATGTGGTGGAGGGGTGGTCATAAGTCAGAATCGACTTGACTACAACTAAAAACAAAGAACACCATTCTAAGATATTCTAGGGTAATGTCTAAAGTTTTAGTCATTCATATACCACCTTAATTTTTTTTTTTAAATCATATATGTTGGTTTTGGTTTTTGGTATGTTGCAAACTGTCTGAAATAGTTGATCAATGTTTTTCTTTGAGTGTATTTAGTATTTATTTTACTTCATCTTGTTCTAACAACAAGGAGCCCTGGTGGTGCAATGGTTAAGCCCATGACTGATAACCCAAAAGTTAGGAGTTTTCACACACCAGCCACTCTGCAGGAGAAAGATGTGGCAGTCTGCTTCCGCAAAGATTACAGGTTTTGTTGGGCACACCAGCCCAGTGGCAAGGACGAGAAAGCAGGAGGGGACAGAAAAGCTGGACAAATGGAAATGGGGAACCCAAAGTTGAGAAGGAAAGAGTGTTGACACATTGCCTCGGAGGGGGAGGTGGTCACAACCAATGTTGCAAAACAATATGTGTATTAATTGTTTAATGAGAAACTAATTTGCTCTGTAAACATTCACATAAAGCACAATAAAAAAAAATAAAAAGATTACAGGCTTAGAAACCCTGTGGGGCACTTTTACTCTGTCCTACAGGGTTGCTAGGAGTTGGAATTCACTTGATGACGAGTTTTGGTTTGTTCTAACAAAAAAAATTCATTGATATTGTGGTGCTATTTGGGTACATACATATGTCAAAACACATATATACGTAAAAACCATTGCTGTCGAGTGGTTTCTGACTCATAACAATCCTATAAGACAGAGTAGAACTGTCCTCTAGGGCTTCCAAGGATTGGCTGATGGATTGAAACCGCCAACTTTTTGGTTATCAGGCAAACTTTTAAGCACTACTCCACCAGCGCTTCTCATGTATACATATACACATATGCATGTATATATGTGTATACATATATAATACATATACAGGACTTGCGACTGTGTGTGTTTTTTTAATCTTATTAGCAATATGTACTACATACAATGCTGCAAAATGTAATTTGTTGTTTTTATCATTCTCATGCCAACCCTCAAAGGCAAAGAACAAATTTGTAAAAATTCTGTTATATAAGGTTATAACAATGAAAACTAAGAAAAAAAAAATTAGACGTATTTGATTTATGTCAGAACTGAGTTATGATGGACTCTTCCTTGGAACAGAATCCCATCAGAAGTTGGGGACTACCTGTAGCGTACATACATTCTATTTCTACTAATACACTTGAAAAGTATATGTAACTATGGAAATGAAAAATCACTATTTTTGCACAGGCTACAATCTTTTACTATATCACCAGGGATGGCGTTTACCACAGATTTGAAAAAAAAAGGGGGGGGTTTCAAAATTATCTTAGGCTGGGTTCTCTAGAGAAGAAAAACCAGTAAAATGTATATATATAGAGAGAGAGATTTATATCAAGGAAATGGCTCATGTGGTTGTAGAGGCTGGAATGCCCCAAGTCTGTGGGTCAGGATAGAGGCTTCTCCTGAGTCATGTAGCCACAGGGGCTGGTGAACCCCAGTTCGGCAGGTCAGAGAATAGGCCTCTTGTTCACAGGCTAGGAAGATCAATGAATCCCAAGATCAGCCGGCAAGACCACAGGTAAGCTGCTAGCTCAAGTCCCAAGAACCGGAGGTCAGAAGAATAGGAGCCAGCTGCAGGATCCAGTATAAGAAAAAGCTACCAAACCCTGCCAGAATGTCTGCTTATATTCTATGCAGGCCACATGTCCTAGAAAACTCCCTTTCAACTGATTGGCTACTCACAGCAGATCCTATCATGGGGGTGATCACATACCAAATCTCAAGAGAGAAATGATCACAACATTATATGACTGCCAAAACACTGAAAATCATGTCCCAGCCAGATTGAAACACAATCTTAACCTCAGAGTCTACCCTTTGTCAACTTAGCACCTATTCTATATATATCTCCTGAAACCATACAAAATCTCTGAATAAAGATAATTATAAAGTTACATTTGTTCCTAACATTATAAAATGAACACACATACAACCAAAAATGCACTAGCCCTCATTACATCTTATATTTTATAAATAAAGAAAACAAAAAATTTTGATGCATACATACAAAGCAGAAACACAGCGATTACAGTCTTTGTTTCTACAACTGGTCAAATGGCCGTAAAACTGCTGAGGTTACCTAAACCTTCATTCCTGAAGGGTCTGGGTCATTAGTAGTCATGTTGGAATTGGGTTGCTGTAGTTTTCCTTTGACTTTAATCACAGGGCATAGTAGTACTAAGGACACCCTGAGGGATCTCCTACATTCCAGACATATTCTTCTTTACCCCCATTAAAAACATAATATAAATTCAATTTCCTTTGGGTAATCAGGATCAATCACACCAGTCAATACAGTAACTCCTTTCTTTGCCTGTTGATCCAGAAGCGTAATGAGCACAAAGTGGCCAGATGGCATTCTTAGGTTCCAGTTCAACGGAATCAGTGATGTGTCTCCAAGTGGGAGCATTCCTCCCTTTGGAACTAAGACCTCTAGACCTGGAGAGTGTAAGGTTGTGGGGATAGGAAGTAAAAATCTTGCAAATGAGTCACTAGGGATAATAGTGAGTGGTGCCACTCTCATTTCCACCACCTCATTCCTGGACCCATGAATCTTGGCTATGGGAGAAACAGCACCATATAGTGGATGCTGGTTAGAGTATATACAGACTCCTGCAGAACATCGCCCCAACCCTGCAAGGTATGGTCACCTAGCTGGCACCATAATTTTGTCTTTAGAAGGCCATTCCATCATTTATCAAGTCAGCTACTTCAGGATGATGAGGAACGTGGTAAGATCAGTGAATTTCATGAGCATAGGCCCATTGCTGCATTTCATTTGCTGTGAGCTGAGCCTGCTGATCCAAGACAATGCTGTGTAGGATAACATGGCGGTGGAAAAGGCATTCCGTAAGTCCATCGATGTTAGTTTTGGCAGAAATATTGTGTGCAGGGAAGGCAAATCCATACCCAGCGTAAGTGTCTATACCAGTAAGAACAAAACGCTGTGCTTTCCATGATGGAAGTGGCCCAATGTAATCAACTTGCCACCAGGTTTCTGGCTGATCACCTCGAGGGATGGTGCCATATCGGGGACTCAGTGTTGGTCTCTGCTGCTGACAGTTTGGGCACTCAGCAGTGGCTGTAGCCAAGTCAGCCTTGGTGAGTGGAAGTCCATGTTGCTGAACCCATGCCTAACTTCCATCCCTGACACCATGGCCTCTTTGTTCATGGCCCCATTGAACAACGATGAGTAGCTAAGACAGAGGATGACTGGTTCCCACAGAATGCGTCATTCTTTCCACTTGATTGTTAAAATCCTCCTCTGCTGAGGTCACCCTTTGGTGAACCTTCACATGAACACAAATATCTTCACATCTTTGGCCCATTCAGAGAGGTCTCTCCACACATCTCTTCCCCATAAATCCTCATCTCCAATTTTCTGATCCTGTTCCTTCCAAATCCTTGCCCATCCAGCCAAATAAATCAGTATAAAATTGCACCTCTGGCCATTCTCCTTCCAAGCAAAATGAACAATGAGGTGCATTGCTTGAAGTTCTGCCTACTGGGGGGATTTCACTTCACCACTGTCCATCAGTGAGGTCCCAGGAAGGGGCAATAGTGCTGCTGCTGTCCGCTTTTGAGTGGTGACTGCATATCACGCAGAGCCATCTGTAATCCAGGCAATAGTTTTATCTCCCCACCTGGTTAAGTTTTCTATAATTCACTGTCATTCTCCAAGATTTTTTGCACAAGCCAAATCAATGAGTTGAATTGGGATGTGGCGGGAATCACCACCCCTGCATCCTTTAAGTCCTAGATGGTGTCAGTAATCTCTGAAATCCCTCCAGGAATGCAGTATTGTGTTTGGTTTACTATTTTCCTAGGTCGGAGCAGCTCTAATGGCTTCCACTTGGCTTTTCCTACCATAATAGCCCTTACTCCATTTGTCAGGGATCCAGTGTGGGGGTCCTGCCAGTTGCTGAGTATATCTATTCCAGTTATACATTCTGGAACTGGAGAAATCAGTACAGAATAGTTTGGGGTACACTCTGGACCAACAGTGAGACAAACATGAGCTAAGGCTCCATTAGTAACCTGACCTCCATACGCCGTCACTCTGACTGGTGGGCCACAGTGATGTTTTGGGTCTCCTGGGATTAGTGTCAGTTCAGAACCAGTATCCAGTAATCCCCCAAAATTCTGACTATTTCCTCTTCCCCAGTGTACAGTCACTCTCCAAAAGGCCGCAGAACCCTCTAGGGAAGGCTGAGAGAATGATTAACAGCATAAATTTTTGGCAGTGTATTGGAGTCCTTCCTCATGGGGACCCAGCCTCCCCTTCATTCAAGGGGTTGTGAGTCATTCAAGTCACTCAAGTCTGGGAATTGATTGAGGGTCCATGACTCTCTATTCTGGTGATTTGAGTTAGACTGCTGCTCACTTGACCTAAAATTCATCCACTTACACAAATCAAGTAAATAGTAAATTTCCTATCTATTTCACTCCTAGGGACACCATGACTAAGTAGCCAATGCCGTAAGTCCATACAAGTCAGGCTCTTCTGATTACTGCTTTGACACCCCTGTCCATTACTGTAGCCAGGCCAACATGTCTTTGTTTATCGAATGCAGCCACTTGGCTCCTACTACCACAGGGTCCGATCATCCCCATTGTAATTATGTGTCTTAATTCAGTTAGGGCAGTTCCTACTGACTTACATAAAATAGCAATCACAGCAGGTTTCAAGGATGTTGAGGCTGCCTTCACAAATTTGTTCCTCACAGTTGTTGTAAAAGTTGTCCTCTGGGCACTCTATGTGTGGGTCTGTGGGTCTAACCTAATAAATCCACTCTAGCATGCTAATTCCCTTAAATGAGCCTTGGGTATCTTCTACAGTATGTCAAGGCATGTCTGTACTTCAGTTTGATTTAGTGTAGGCTACCACATTATAATTCATGCTTCAGTAATCCAACCAAATAAACTATTAGATCCTGTCCTAACTACTAGAGTTGAAACATTGAATGAAGAATCTGTGCTTAGTGGGCCCATATTAATAAACTCAGACTGATTCCTCTTTACGTTCCTTGCATCATTATTCCACACCCTTTTGTAGCCATTCCCACATGTATTCCACAAGTTTCTGTTTGTACATATTAGAAAAGTCAAGCAGTTCTTTTGGAGTGTGGTGTACCTCCTCTTGGATCACATTTTGTACTTCACCTTTTGTGGCTTGCTGGGGCTTAAGTCTAGTTATAGGTCTAGAAGACAAACTCAGCAATGGGGAAGTGTTTTGAGAACATTCAGCATTGTTGTGTAAAGTATCTGCCTTAAGGATGCTCCAGGCAATGACTCAGACAATGGCTCTTTAGGCACAGCTGGGTTAATCTCATTAGATGAGTGGAGAGGTTATTGGTTTAACTGGGGAGTGTGGTTTAGGAGACAAACACTGAGTAATCTCTTCAGAGGGAGTGGTTCTGTTGGCAGGAGTGATTCAATGGAATTTAGGGGCTCAATGTCTTCAACTTCCTGTTTATCTGCCCGTATGTCCCTATGCCAAGGTGCAGGATCCAATTTCTTCCCAATCAACACGCTCACTTTAACTTCAGACACCTCTTGATGTTAACAATTGAGTTGGCATTGTAATTCAGCCACTCTTATAAGACTCTGGGTTTGGTTTTTGGCAATATCAACTCTGTAATTACAAGAAATAAGGCTTCCTTTCAAAGCTCAAGTAGAAACTTTGAGGTCATTTATGTTGCACTTGAGATTCAACGCTGAAGTCCTGAGTACATCTCTTCTTTTTTACCAGTTTGTCTAGCAAAAGTAGGTCTAACCAACCAGCTTTCTTATACTTCTCATTATGACAAAATTGTAGAAAGGTATCACACATGCAATCACCCAGAGCCTCACCTTTCACCAATACCTAATCTGTTCTGCATTTGTATTACCACCTCTTGCCATGGACTAGCAGTGTCCTTTTTACTACTGGAAGCAGAGTCATCAACATTTTTAAGGCTAACCAGACTTGAGAACCAATTTCGAAAACTCATCCTTACAATTTTGTTTCTCTAGAACCACGTTCGGTAACAAATATCTTAGGCTTGGTTCTCTAAAGAAGCAAAACCACTAAAGCATATAAATATAGATATATACATAGAGAGAGAGAGAGATTTATATCACGGAAATGGTTCACACAGTTGTAGAGGCTGGAATGTTCCAAGTTTTTAGGTTAGGATAGAGATTTCTCCTGACTCAGGTAACCTCAGGGGCTGGCAAAGCCGAGATTGGCAGGTCAGAGAGCAGGCTTCTTGCTCACAGGCTGGGAAGATCAATGAATCCCAAGGTCTGCTGTCAAGACTGCAAGTAAGCTGCTAGTTCAAGTCCCAAGAACCAGAGGTCAGATGAGTAAGAACCAGCTACCGGATCCAGCATGAGCCAAAAGCCCCATGCCCTCCCAGAATGCCTGCTTATATTCAATGCAGACCACGCACTTAAGGAAACTCCTTTTCAACTGATTGGCTACTCACAGCAGATCCCACCATGGGATATGATCACATATCAAATCTCAACGGGAAAGTGATCATCACAACATTATACAACTGCCAAAACACTGAGAATCATGGCCCAGCCAAGTTAACAGACAATCTTAACCATCACACAAATATTAAGGGTAATTTGAGAAGGAAGACCAGTTCATCTGGGAAAATGGCAGAAGGGATAGAATTTCTGTTGGGTACAATCCAGTTGAGGCCTAAGACACAAGGGTCGAGGTGGATTTACAGAGAGAAGATGTACCATCTCTGATACATTCTTTCTGTGGGTTATCATCTACTACTTTTCCCAGAACTTCATGTCATCTGTAACAACATCACCACCAACTGCCCTATGAAAGGGGTAAAGTGAGCAAACTCTATCTTTGTCACTTCATGGCAATGATCAACACGAAACCAACTTCTAGCTGGAAGTGGATCCAGTCCTCACCCTCCCACATCTCCATTTTCTTGATGGCAGCCGCTTCTTGGTACTTACTCTCTCTGACCCTAATCACCCAGAGTTAGATCAGACCTCATCCCCATCTATCCTCAGCTGGGTCACAACATCCCTGCTCACCTGAAGGTAGGTCATCGGGTCACAGCCATAGGCTCAGGAGTCTGCACAACTCCCTGTACTTCAGGTCAGTTGGTCCTCCTCTCCTGCTCTGTCTCTCTTTCTCTCTATTCCTCTGGGACTAAGTCACAAACTAGGACTCTATTGTTCTTTTGTTTGTTTGTTTTTAATAATATTTTAATTGTGTTTTGGTGAAAGTGTACATAGCAGTTTAGATTTCCATTCAACAATTTCTAAACAAAGTATTCAGTGACAGTGGTTACTTTCTGCATGAGGCGTGAACATTCTCATTATTTCTGTTCCAATTTTTCTGTTTCTGTTAATCTAGCTTCCATGGCCCCTTACCTTCTCATATTTTTTTTTTACAGTAATTGTTGACTGTCTCATACAGATAATTTTTTTAATGGAGCATAGCCCTCACTAGTTATATTCTTTATTTTGTGAGCCAGTCTGTTATTTAACACAAAGATAACTTCAGAGGGTAGTTTTGAGGATTCTGTCCTCCTTCATGGAGCGCCCACGCAGCCTTTCCCCGACCACCAGCCACACGCTGCTGGGTCTATACACATTGACTCTGTCCTGGCAGCTCCTGCTGGCTCTGTGTGTTTGTTAATTCTCTGTAATGCATCACAAAATCCTTAGAGACTGTTGCCTGTACTTACAGTTACCCATTTATTATAACTAGAAAGAATATAAGTAAAGAAACACATCAGGAAAGGTCTGGAAGTGGTCCTGCCAAGAGGCTCCTATTATCCCCAGGGTCTTGCCACTCTGTCTTCCGTGTATGGATATTCTCAGCAATCCTGGAAGCCCCAGAGAGATTGCTCCAGCATCTTCGGTTCCCTAGTCAACGGGACCTCAGTGAATATGCATGACTGGGGCCTTAAGGCATGGTTACGATTGATTAATCAATGGATATGCATGACTGCATTAGGCCCCACCCTTGCTTTCCTGAAGTCATTTGGCCAGGTGCTGGTCCTGTGTAGCCCTTACTTGCCTGGTTATTTTGGAAAACAAAGGTATCTTGATTGCTCAAGTCATTTTCAGAAATCAGTGTCAGAAAGTTTGGTCCTCTGGATTTGAAGGCTTAGGATCATAGCCTCACGGGACAACTCAGTCAATTGGCATAATATAGTTTATTAAGTATATGTTCTACATCCAAATGTGTTGAGTAGTGCCTGGGGTCTTAAAAACTTGTGAACAGCCATCTAAGATACGTTTTTGGTCTCTACTCATCTGGAGCAAAAGAGAAAGAAGAAAGCCAAAGACTAAGAGAAGAAGGTAGTCTTCTAATAATCTACAGGAACCAAGGTCTCACCTGTCCTAAGACCAGAAAAACTAGATGGTTCCTAGCTACCATTACTGACCATTCTGATCAGGGCCACAATAGATGGATCCTTATAGAATGGGAGAAATATATGAAATGTAAATTGACTTCTTAAAAGGTCCAGATTTATACACCAGCTGAGACTAGAGGACTCCCCAAGGCTATCACCCTGAGGTACTCTTTAAACCTGAAGCCAAATTATCTCTTGAGGTCACCTATTAGCAGAATAACAGATTGGCTCATAACATACAGGATACCACAGGTGAGTAATAAGCTCCTTTAAAAAATCACCTACATGAGACCAAATGGTCAAAATTTGCTCTAAAACAAAGATGCGAAGGCAAGGGGGGCAGAGAATCTAGCATACTGGAAACAGAACAACCAGAACAGAATGCATGAGATTAACTTCACTTTTGTTCCTTCTCTACTCTTTGCAATTGGATCAATAAGTCAGACTAATCAAAACCAGTTGCCAAAATGTGTATATTCTGTGGCAGGGGTCAGATCCCTAACCTCTCTGAGTTAAGCTCTTCGCCTCTGTAAATGGATGTGTGGGACAAAGAACTCGGTTTGTTTCTTTGACTCTGGTTTCCTTCTTTTTTTTTAAATAATATTGTGTTTAAGGCGAAAGTTTACACAACAAATTCCATTCCTATTTAACAATTTTATACACAAATTATTCTGTGATACTGGTTATATTTTCCAAAATTCTTCCTTTCCATTCTGTCCAGATGGACACCAACACATGGAGTTTCCTGGAAATTAGCTGGATTCAATAAAAATGAAGAAGAATCTGACTGTGAAGATTTCAATTAGGTGCAGCAAATGAAAGATGACTTTGCAATTTGGGTATACTTTCGCCTGTTTCCTGTCCTACTCTTTTTCATCATTATGACTAGTGCATCTTCTTTTAAAAACCAGTTGCCCAGTAAGCCATTCATGATCTAACCCTTCCCTACTTTTGCATTATCATATTCCTACTATGTTTCAAAGGAGTCCTGGTGCACAGTGGTTCAGTTGTTGGCTGGTAACTGAAAGGTCGGCAGTATGAACCCATCAGCCACTGTGAAGGAGAAAGATGTGGTAGTCTGCTTCTGTAAAGATTACAGCCTAGGAAACCCAATAGGGCAGTTCTACTGTCCTGTGGGGTCGATGTGAGTCAGAATCGGCTCGACAGCAATGGGTTTAATGCCTAACTCCTACTCACACCCTGTAAGCATTTCTCCTAACATCTTGGTTGCTTTTGGGTAAACTTCAACATGTTTGGCCATCCTCACTTTGCTGCCACCACCCTTCCCCCCTTTCTTGGCAGTAATCTTTATGGAAGCAGATCAACACGGCTTTCTCCCATGGTTCCACTATGTGGGCTTGAACCACCAACCTTTAGGTTACCGGTTGAGCTTAAACCATTTGCACCACGCACTAGAATTCTACTTCCCCACAGTGTACACAAGCAACATAACTTTTTTGATGGCAGATTTTAGCAAAAAGATAGTATTAGCAAAATAAAGTATTAATCAAAAGAAAAATTTTTAAAAAGTGCCCATTATGCTGAGTGAAAGAAGTCAGTGACAAACAGAAACATATTGTATGATCCCAATTATAAAAACTATCTACACTAGGTAAGAGGATAGAGACCAAAGTTTATTAGTGGTTACCAGGGCTGAGTGGGAGTAAAGGAAGACAAAATGCTTACGGGACACTGAACTTCTGTTAAGGAAGTTTGAAAAATTTGGGAATGGCTCAGGTGATGGTTGAACAACATGGTGAACGTATTTAATATACCTGAACTGTTGTACATATGAAGAACATTGAAATGGCCAGTGTTTTATTATCCATATATCTACCCCCCTCCCCCCACATACACACAAGGTACAGATACAGTCAAAATAATACATGAAATTAAAAAAAAATTAAAAAGGTTTCATACTGTACAATTTCATTAATATTAAAGACACTAAGAATTGAAAATGATCTATGCTGTTAGATATGAGAATAGATGTTACCCTTGAGAGCAGTGACTACAATGGGGAACAAGGAGGTAAATTTAATGTATCTTTAATATTTAATATACGCATTTAAATATTTTAATTATATACCAGAATTTTATTTTAGGTTGAGAGAAGGTGAAAAGATCAGTGTTATAATATGATTCCTATGTTTTCAAGGTGGAGGTTAAAGGTATTAAATATCTTGACACTGTGATCAGTTTTTTTAAAGTATACTGTAATTGCTAGGTTAAAATCTAAGAGAAAATTAATATTTAACTTCCAAATAAAAGGGTAACACATAGAATTATTTTAAAAAATAGTTGAAAACATAGAAAAGCAGTGGGTCAAAAAAAGCAGAAGATGAAAAAATAATAAAATAGAGCAGGTATCCTGAAGAGTACAAAATAAGCTGATAAATCCAATCTAAAATATATCCATTACAACACTGAACATAAATATACTAATTGATCCTGTCAGTGTCAAATATTTCTTGACCATATTCAATCCAATATATTTTTCAACTAATACAATACAGCTAAAACAGAAAGATTAATGTATAAAAATGAAAAATGTATCCTGTGTAATTTTAACCAACCGATCAGATAGCATGGCAGTATAAATGTCAGATAAAAAAGGCTTTAGTGGTAAAGTTGGTGGGGCAGTGATTAACAGCCTAGCTGCTAACCAAAAAGTCAGTAGCTCAAATACATCAGCCAACCCTCGGAAAATCTATGGAACAGTTCTACTCTGTCAATAGGGTCATCATGAGTAGGAATCGATTCTGTGGCAATGGGTTTGGTTTGGTTTGGTTTGGTTTGGTTTGGTTTGGTTGGTTTGGTTAGTGGTAAAGCAGTTTATTATTGTTGCAATTAGTATGATTTTTACATTTCTTACTGGACACTTTTCCAACATTGCTCAATGAATTAGAAACAATCTGGCCACTATGCATACATGCCCACACAAACACACACATGCACACACACACATTTATATATATCCAAATGCGTGCTTGTGTGTGTTTACCACCACTCTTTTGTAATATAATTGCTTCATATGTGCTTGGATTCTGTGTGATGAATAAACAACTGAACCTTGGGCAAAAAATATAATTAGGTATTTCTGATAAAATGAGGGGATTTTGTCTTCCTTATCCAAGCAAAGCAGAGCCTGGAAACGCTGGTGTCATGGCTCATGAGGACAAAGGGGCTGACTGTTGGGAAACACATAGCAGTTAGTGCACTCCTGTTCAACAACCACCAACTGGGATAATTAAAAAGAGACATCAAAATGTTCAAGATGGAGGAGAGGGTGTACAAAGACACAAATGTGCTCACCAGGACAAGGATGTTTTAGGTGGCTCTGGTCTCAGGAGAGGGTCTGGGAGTGACCTTGTTCCTATGAATGTGTTGGGTCTGCTGCTTGTGTCTCTGCAGGATGTAAACCATGAAGCTGCTGAACCAGAGCATGAGTCCCAAAGACACAACACCAGGGAATGACAACAATAAAGTGTACATTGAGTCTGCGGTTTTGTCATGACGCACAGAACAGTATCCATAGCTTTGTTTGTGATGGTTTTATTGCCCGAATTTTTAGTCACATACATAGGAAAAATGATATTTACCAGCATGTGCAGCATCCAGCAGAGAATATTGGAGAAGCCAATGTACTTGGGAACTTTCACCTTAAGCTCTGCCCACCTGGAATTCCTGGGGCTGATGGTGATGGCCTGGAAGATACTCAAGAGGCAGGTGCTGCCAATGGACACACCTCTGCCCACTCTCTGAACATAGAAAACAAGTTTGCATCCACAATCATTGAGGAAATTTGTCCACCCAAAAGCTGCCATGGTCCCTGGGATTCCTCTAGACAGGATGACCATGGAGTTGGCTACAGTCAGGTGCCTGAGAATCAAGTCTGTGGACCTTAACCTCCACCCAGTGAAATAAAAGGAGATATAATGGCAAAGAAGAAAGAAATTCCCCACAATACCAACTGTAGTCTGTGATAAGAAGATCATTCCTATTGTGAAATCACTGGAGGCCATTCCATCATTTCTCAATGACTGATATTTATCTTCAGAATCAGAGGGTCCTGCATGGGAAAGTGAGACATGGGCCACATGTATTATGTCAATTGAAATCCACTATTCTCCACCTACCCTTTATTCCCACTTAGGAACATTGACTTAGAGCTTTTTTTTCATTAAGAGGTTTCCAAGGTACAGGAAAATCTTAACACCTCTACAACAAAAAGACAAATATCCAATTAAAAATGGACAAAGGATATGAACAGATATGTCACCGAAGAAGACATTCAGGGAGCTACCAGACACATGAGGAAATGCTCGTGATCACTAGTCATTACAGAAATGCAAACAAAAACCACAATGAGATACTATCTCACCCTGACATAACTGGCATACATATACACACACACACACAAACCCAGAAAATAACAAATTTTGGAGAGGCTATGGGAAGATTGGGACTCTGATGCACTGCTGGTGGGAATCCAAAATGGCATTACCATTTTGGAAAATGATATGGTGCTTCCTTAAAAATCTAGAAATAGAAATACCGTAAGATCCAGCAACCACATTCCTAGGAATATATCCTAGAAAAATAAGATCTGTCACACGAATAGACATATCCACACTCATGTTCTTTGCAGCATTACTCATAGTAGCAAGAAGATGGAAACAACCTAAGTGCCCATCAACAGATGAGTGGATAACAAACTATGTTACATACACACAATGCATACTACAAAACATTAAAGAACACTGATGAATCTGTGAAACATCTCACAACATGGATAAATCTGGAGGGCATTATGCTGACTGAAATAAGTCAATCACAAAATGACAAATGTTGTATGAGACCACTATTATAAAAACTCAAGAAAAGGTTTACACTCAAAAAGAAAAAATCTTTGATGGTTACAAGGGAAGGGAGGAATGAGGAGGGAAAAATACTAAATAGACAATAGATAAGTGGTAACTTCGGAGAAGGTAAGACAATACGCAATACTGGGGATGCCAGCACAACTTGACCAAGACAATGTCATGGAAGCTCCATAGACACAACCAAACTGAGGACCAAATTACTGGTCTGAGGGCTGGGGACAAAGGTCTCAGTGATCATCTAGCTCAATTGGCATAACACAGTTTATAAACAAAATGTTCTACATCCTACTTTGGTAAGAAGCATCTGGGGTCTTAAAAGCTTGTAAGCGGCCATCTAAGACATTCCACTGGTCTCATCCCATCTGGAGCAAGAAAGAATGAAAAATACCAAAGAAGCAAGGGAAAGATTAGTCCAAAAGACTAATGGAATACAAGTACCACTGCCTCCACCAGACTGAGTCCAGCACAACTGGATGGAATCCGGCTACTACCACTGATTGCTGTGACATGGATCGCAACAGAGGGTCCCAGACAGAGCCGGAGAAAAATGTAGAATGAAATTCTAACTCTCTCTCTCACACACACACACACACACACACACACACAAGATCAGGCTCACTGGTCTGACAGAGACTGAAGAAACCCTGAGGGTATGGCCCCGGACATCCTTATAGCTCGGTACTGAAGTCAATCCTGAGGTTCACCCTTCAGCCCAAGATTAGATAGGCCCATAAAACAAAACAAGGCTAAATGGACACGATACCAGGGGCAAGGATGAGAAGGCAGGAGGGGTCAGGAAAACTGGTAATGGGGAACACAAGGTGGAGAAGAGGAGACAGTTGACATGTGGTGGGTAGGCAACCAATGCCACAAAACAATATGTGTATTAATTGTTTAATGAGAAACTAATTTACTCTGTAAACCTTCATCTACCATAGATTTTAAAAAAGAGGTTTTCAGGAGTTGAATGTATAACCTTTAAAGAGCACTTGGAATGTATGCTATGAAGACAATACATGGACAACTTTTTTTATTCTTCACCCATCTATGAGGCAGGGACTACTGCTACATTCATTATCATGAAAAGAAGGATTTAGGCACAGTCAGGTTAAGTGATTTGTCTAAATTCACATGCTGGATAAGGGCAGAGTGGTGAGTTGAACCTGACTGAGCTATTTTAAAAGACAGGGCATTTAACCACAATTCTCTACTAACCAAGTGAGAAATGGCATGGTGGTGGAGGCATCTGACCTCCTCTAACTTCACAAGGGAAGAGAATACCATTAGCATGAGCCCAAGGCTAATTCCTCTGAGGTGTAGGTTAGAAATACCTCCTCTCTTCAACCTCTTTACCAATTCTGACACCATTCATCCTGCCCATAGCACACTCTCCTTCTCTACTGGGTTTGATAATTCATTGCAATGGCCACACCGAACTCACAGACCGTGCTCAGAGTTATGGGGTTTATTAGGGAGGCTACAACTCTGGATCAGGATCAGGAAACATATAGGCAAAATCTCCCTTCTTCAGTGCAGTATGGCTCTCCCAGCTCCTCTCACCCCCTCAAGACAGACTTCTCTTGGCCCCCTCAGGACAGGCTCCTCTCAGCCCTTGGCCCTTGGCCTGGCCTCTTCCTTGCTTGGGCAAGTGTTTCAAATCTCTTTAAGCTCTGCCTGTAAGTGTCTGGAGGTACTTCACTCTACCAGCAAGCCTCCTGCCCAGAGGTGCTCAGTTCTCCTTAGGTCACCTGCCTGTTCTCTGCTACTGGATTCTGCCATGCTTCCTGAGGCTTCTTGCCATTTCTGGTGTTCCAGCTTTCTCTGTCTACCAGGTCTAGGAGGTCTCAGTGCACAGATCTTGAGCAAAAGACACACTCCACTCCTGGCTCTTCTATTGTGAAGGGTAGTGATATCCCAGCAAGCCTCTGGAATTAGTTCCCTTTAAACTTAGAAGGAAGGTAAAACTGACCAATCCTCTACAAGTGTTCCATACGCCTTATTTGCATTAGCCACCCCAACAAAGTTTCCATGCACCTTATTTGCATTAGTAGAAAGGTGTCCAATCCTCTTGGTGGACTACAAGCATCTTATTTGCACAATCCTACACAATCATAGCAAGAGTTAAAAGACCATGGTGATAAAGGCCATATAAAATTATACATTGCACTGCACCAAGCTAGTCAGCTGTGTTCTTCCAATAATTCAGTTTTGTATTTAGTTTTGCATTGACACCCTGTCATTTTAATTTACATTGGTGATATTATATTTTACAATGTGGCTTGTTAACAAGCATCCACTGGTGTATAAAAATTTGTCCCAGAGGCCAAAATCAATGATGAATAAACTTTACAAATTTAAATAAAACATAGATTCAGTAATGGCAGTAGAGTACAACAAGAACCCGCCTCATATGCAAGTGAGATTTAATGAATCCAAGATTGGCTCAATATTAGGATGGCCACAGAATTGTACATTAGCTTTTATTGAACGATCTCTTATCATGCCCTAAACTATAGGGCAAGAAGCATTACTAAGTGACAAAATAGTGTAGAGTGGAAACTAAACCATTGCTGCTTTTATTTCATATACTCATCAATTAGTGAATGCATAAGTTAAGTAAAACTACAGGCAGTGAGGTGAGTTTTGTGACAGATACTGGCATATAAGACACATGTGGAAAATGAAACCTGCAAGGCATGACATCTTGTGCATTTTATAAATTGAGATGGTTGATTTTTTGTTTGATAGTATAATACTTTTCAGCCAGAGCAAAGAGCAGAAGATACACTTGAGCTTGGCAGCTGCTATGTGAAATGCATTATTAAGTTACTTTTTCCTTAAATGCCACTTCCCTGACTTCTCGAGGGAAAATTTTCTCCCAATGATCAACAAGCCATGAATGTTTCCAGGAGAGACACAATTACTGTCTCCATTAATGTGGCATACACCAGAATCAGAGAAAACATTTCTATTCTAGCAACAACCACTAAGATATACTATTTCTGCATAGGATTCAAGGATTAGTGTAGATTCATCCTGCTCTGTATTACAGATATGGAGGTGTTATGGACACACCTCTAGTTATCCTGACAATTCTTATGATTCCTGTACAGTAGGCTGAACACCAGATTGATTCAGAACAACAGCTTTTAAGCTCCTTCAAAATCAGGTTTCATGACCATTATAATTAAAAAAAAAAAAAATTATAATTAGACACCAAAAATCAGTATTCTTGAGTATGATACTAAATGACACTAGAAGGCATTAGGGACTGGGGCAGGGTGCGTGGCCCCATCTCTCTGTTCTAATATAGATCAATGTGAAGACTTAGTCTGCTTCCTCTGTGACACTGGACCAGTTTTGAACACAGAGAAATTCCTTATTTCAGTATGATTTCTTACCTACACCCTGATATGCCTCCTTCCCTTACAGGTTCTGCCTCTCGGACTGAAATATGAGATACTCACCCAAGACCTTCCCGCTGCCAGGACAGTGCGCTCAGTGTGATGGTCATGACATCCAGGGCAAATGTCTCAGGGAGATCACCAGAACCTGAGGTCCAGGTATTTGATTCTGTGTTCTCCTCTCCCCATAAAACGGAAATTACCTTTTCGCCACCAGTGGCATTGGCAGTGCACGCTTGGGGAGCTGATGACATTTCTGGAAAATGTTTTCCCAGTTGCTAATTACCAAAACCAATTATGAGTTTCTAGCAAGTATCTCCAAAGAGACCATGGAAGTGTTTGTGAGAGGCTCTTTCTTGTCCAGATTCTGGAGACAGACAAGGTCTCCCATGGAGGGAAAAAGAAATGCTGACATGTCTGACATATGCCATGGATGGAAAAAGAAAAGTCTGACATGTGGGGTGAATGATTTGGCCTGGATTCTCTGCTCTCCTGAGAAGTTATCCTACCTAAAATCTTTTCTCGTCTTCAGCCCATGAGCTGCATCACCATTTAAGTGATGAAGAGAAAATGGAATCAAACAAAATACCGAAGGATTCTTAAAGAGATACAAGTAAAGTGGACATTCTGGCAAGGCTCATGGGCTTTTGGTCTTTCTGGGTCCTGTAGCTGGCCCCTGTTCATCTGACCCTCATTTTTTGGGACTTGAGCTAACACTTTATCTGTGGTTTGACTTGCCAATCATGTGTTCACCAACCCTTGTGGCTACAAGAATCAGGAGAAGCCTCTATACTGACCCATTGATATGGGATGTTCCAGTCTCAGCAACCATGTGAGCCATTTCCTTGATATAAATCTCTTTCTATATCTATTTATACACTTTACTGGTTTTGCTTCTCTAGACAGCCCAGCCTAAGACGTTTGGTACCGAAAGTGGTTCTAGAGAAGCAAAATTTTAAGGGTGGGTTTTCAAATTAGTTCTCAAGTCTGGTTAGTCTTAAAGATATTGACAACTCTGCTTCCAGTAGCAAAGAGGGCAATGCTAATCCATGGCAAAAGGTAGCAATAGAAATACTCACAATATCACCACCAACAGATCAGGTATTGGTGAAAAGTGAGGCTCTAGGTGACTGCATGTGTGACACCTTTCTCCAGCTTTGTCATAATGAGAAGTATAAGGAGGCTGATTGGCTGGTCATGCTTTCACTAGACAAACTTGTGGAAGACATGAGCTCAGGGCTTCAGAGTCAAATCTCAAGTTCTGCATAATAACCTCAAAATTTCCTCTTGTGCCTTGAAAGAAAGCCTTATTTTTTGCGGTAACAGAGATGATATTGCTGAAAACCAAACCCAGAATCTTATTATAAGAGCAGCTGAATTACAATACTAACTCAATTGCCAACATCTAGAGGAGTCTGAAGTTAAAGTGAGGGCATTGGTTGGTAAGAAATGGGATCCTGAAACTTGGGATGGAGACATATGGGCACATAATCAGGAAGCTAGAGACTCTCTGCCCTTAAATTCTGTTGAATCTCTCCTGCCAACAGAACCAGCCCTCTCATTCCTCTCTGAAGAGATTACTCCATCTTTGTCTGCTAAGCCACCCTACCCAAAAAAAGCCATTAGCCTTTCCACCTTCACCTAATGAGATTAACCCAGCTGCCTCTAAAGAGCCTTTGTCTGAGTCATTGCATAGGGCATCACCTGAGGCAGAGATGCTTTACCAGACAATGCAGAATGTTCCCAAAACATTTCTCTACCACTTCTTTTTGGCTTCTAGACCTATAATTAGACTTAAGTCCCAGTGAGCCCCAAAAGGTGAAGTACAAAGTGTGACCCAGGAGGAGGTATGCTACACTCCAAAAGAACTGCTTGATTTTTCAAATATGTACAAACATAAACTTGGGGAATATGTGTGGGAATGGCTTTTAAGACTGTGGGATAATGGTGCAAGGAACATAAAGATGGATCAGACTGAGTTTATTGATATGTGCCCACTAAGCAAAAATTCTTCATTCAATGTTTCAGCTTGAGAAGTTAGGAAAGGATCTAATAGTTTATTTGGTTGGGTTGCTGAACCATGAATTACAAGGTGGCCTACACTAAATCATGTTGAAGTAGCAGACTTTCCTGATGTACTGTAGAATAAGGCATCCAAAGGCTTAGGAAAATAGGCATGTTACAGTGGATTTATCAGATTAGGTCCGCAAACCCACACATGGAGTGCCCAGAGGACATACCTTGTACCACAATGGAGAGGAATGAAATTGTGAAGGGAGCCCAAACATCCTTGAAAATTGCTGTGATTGCTATTTTATGTAAGTCAGATTTGACAGTAGGAACGGCCCTAACTGAATTAAGACACCTAATTTCAATGGGGCCAAGTGGCGGCATTCAATCAACAAAGATAAAAGGGGCGTGGTTACTGTAATGGACAGAGGAGTCAAAGCAGTCCTCAAAAGAGTCTGACTTGTATGGATTTATGGCATTGGCTACTTACTCATGGTGTCCCTAGGAGTGAAATAGATACAAAACCTAATAAATATTTACTTGATATATATAAGTAGAAGAATTCTAGGTCAAATGAACAGCAGTGTAATTGAAATCACCAGAATACAGAGTCACGGCCTCTAATCAATTCCTACGCTTGACAGAGTTTAAAGACCCACAATACCTTGAATGAAGGGAAGGCTGGGTCCCCTTGAGGAAAGATTGCAATACACTGTCAAAAGCTTATACTGTTAATATTTCTCCCAACCTTCTTCAAAGGGATCTAGGGCCTATTACGAGAAAAAAAAAAAAAATTTTTTTTTTTTTTGAGAGTGGCTATTACTTAGGGAAAAGGAAATAATCAGACTTATCAGGGATTACTGGATAACTGGCTCTGAACTGACATTAATTCCAGGAGACTCAAAACGTCACTGTGGCCCACCAGGCAGAGTGGGTGCATATGGAGGTCAAGTTATTAATGGAGTCTTAGCTTATGTCCATCTCACCACAGGCCAAATGGGTACCTAAACCCATCCTGTAGTGAGTTCCCCAGCTCAGGAATGCATAATTGGAATAGATATGCTCAACAACTGGAAGAACCTCCACACTGGACCCCTGACAAATACAGTAAGGGCTATTATGGTAGGAAAAGCCAAGTGGAAGCCGTTAGAACTTCACCTACCTAGGAAAATAGTAATATCACATTCCTGGAGGGATGGTGGGATTACTGTCACCATCGAGAACTTGAAGGATGCAGGGGTGATGATTCCCACCACATCCTCATTCAACTAGCCTATTTGGCCTGTGCAAAAAAAAGATGGATCTTAGAGAATGACAGTGGAATATTGAAAACTTAACCAGGTGTTGATTACAATTGCAGCTGTTGTTCCAGATGTAGTTTCATTCTTTGAGCAAATTAATACATCTGATGGTACCTGGTATGCAGCTCTTGATCTGGCTAATGTCTTTTTTTCCGTACTTGTTTCAAAGGACCATCACAAGCAGTGTACCTTCAGGTGGCAGGACCAGCAACACACCTTCAGTTGTCTACCTCTCATCTACTTCAACTCTACAACCCTATGTCATAATTTAGTCCTCAGGGACCTTGATTGCCTTTCCCTTACACAAGATGTCACACTGGTCCATCACATTGATGCTATTAGGCTGATTTGGCCTAGTAAGGAAGAAGTTTCAAGGATTCTGGATTTATCAGTAAAACATTTGCTTGCTTAACAAAAAGAAAGAAAACCCATTGCTGTCAAGTCGATTCTGACTCATTTGCCTGCTGTTGTTGTTAGGTGCCATCGACTCAGTTCCAACTCATAGCAACCCTATGCACAACAGAATGAAACATTGCCCGGTCCTGCGCCATCCTTACAATCGTTGTTATGTTTGAGCATTGTTGCAGCCACTGTGTCAATCAATCCACCTCGCTGAGGGTCTTCCTCTTTTCTGCTGACCCTGTACTCTGCCAAGCATGATGTCCTTCTGCAGGGACTGATCCCTCCTGACAACGTGTCCAAAGTATGTAAGGGTCAGTCTCGCCATCCTTGCTTCTAAGGAGCATTCTGGTTGTACTTCTTCTAAGACAGGTATGTTCGTTCTTTTGGCAGTCCATGGTATGTTCGATATTCTTTGCCAACACCACAATTCAAAGGCATCGACTCTTCTTCGGTCTTCCTTATTCATTGTCCAGCTTTCACATGCATATGATGCGATTGAAAATACCATGGCTTCGGTCAGGCATACCTTAGTCTTCAGGGTGACATCTTTGCTCTTCAACACTTTGAAGAGGTCCTTTGCAGCAGATTTGCCCAATGCAATGCATCTTTTGATTTCTTGACTACTGCTTCCATGGCTGTTGATTGTGGATCCAAGTCAAATGGAATCCTTGACAACTTCAATCTTTTCTCCATTTATCATGATGTTGCTCATTGGTCCAGTTGGGAGGATTTTTGTTTTCTTTATGTTGATGAGTAATCCATACTGAAGGCTGTGGTCTTTGATCTTCATTAGTAAGTGCTTCAAGTCCTCTTCACTTTCAGCAAGCAAAGTTGTGTCATCTGCATAATGCAGGTTGTTAATGAGTTGTCCTCCAATCTTGGTGCCCTGTTCTTCTTCATATAGTCTTCTCGTATTATTTGTTCAGCATACAGATTAAATAGGTATGGTGAAAGAATACAACCCTGACGCTCACCTTTCCTGACTTTAAACCAATCAGTATCCCCTTGTTCTGTCCAAACAACTGCCTCTTGATCTATGTAAAGGTTCCTCATGAGCACAATTAAGTGTTCAGGAATTCCCATTCTTCGCAGTGTTATCCATAGTTTGTTATGCTCCACACAGTCGAATGCCTTTGTATAATCAATAAAACACAGGTAAATATCCTTCTGGTACTCTCTGCTTTCAACCAGAATCCATCTGACATCAGCAATGATATCCCTGGCTCCATGTCCTCTTCTGAAACCGGCGTGAATTTCTGGCAGTTCCCGGTCGATAAACTGCTGCAGCCATTTTTGAATGATCTTCAGCAGAATTTTGCTTGCTTATGATATTAATGATATTGTTCTATGATTTCCCCATACAGTTGGATCACCTTTCTTGAGAATAGGCATAAATATGGATCTCTTCCAGTCAGTTGGCCAGGAAGCTGTCTTCCATATCTCTTGGCATAGACAAGTGAGCACCTCCAGTGCTGCATCTGTTTGTTGAAACATCTCAATTGATATTCCATCAATTTCTGGAGCCTTGTTTTTCTCCAATGCCTTCAGAGCAGCTTGGACTTCTTCCTTCAGTACCATCGGTTCCTGATCATATGCCACCTCTTGAAATGCTTGAGTATCGACTAATTCTTTTTGGTATAATGACTCTGTGTATTCCTTCCATCTTCTTTTGATGCTTCCTGCATCATTTAATATTTTCCCCATGTAATCCTTCACTATTGCAACTACAGGCTTGAATTTTTTCTTCAGTTCTTTCAACTTTTGGTTTTCCATCTCCAGCTCTTTACACATGTCATTATAATACTTTATTTTGTCTTCTTGAGAGGCCCTTTGAAATCTTCTGTTCAGTTCTTTTACTTCATCAATTCTTCCTTTTGCTTTAGCTGCTCGACGCTCAAGAGCAAGTTTCAGAGTCTCCTCTGACATCCACCTTGGTCTTTTCTTTGTTTCCTGTCTTTTCAGTGACCTCTTGATTTCTTCATGGATGATGTCCTTGATGTCATTCCACAACTCGTCTGGTCTTTGGTCACTAGTGTTCAATGTGTCAAATCTATTCTTGAGATGGTCTCTAAATTCAGGTGGGATATATTCAAGGTCATATTTTGGCTCTCGTGGACTTGCTCTGATTTTCTTCAGTTTCAGCTTGAGCTTGCATATGAGCAATTGCTGGTCTGTTCCACAGTTGGCCCTGGCCTTGTTCCGACTGATGGTATTGAGCTTTTCCATCATCTCTTTCCACAGATGTAGTCAATTTGATTTCTGTGTGTTCCATCTGGTGAGGTCCATGTGTATAGTCTCTGTTTGTGTTGGTGAAAGAAGGTATTTGCAACGAAGAAGTTGTTGGTATTGCAAAATTCTATCATTCAGTCTCTGGCATTGTTTCTGTTACCAAGACCATATTTTCCAACTAGTGATCCGTCTTCTTTGTTTCCAACTTTCGCATTCCAATCACCAGTAATTATCAATGCATCTTGATTGTATGTTGGATCAATTTCAGACTGCAGCAGCTGATAAAAATCTTCTATTTCTTCTTCTTTGGCCCTAGTGGTTGGTGCGTAAATTTGAATAATAATTGTATTAACCGGTCTTCCTTGTAGGTGTATGGTTATTATCCTATCACTGACAGCGTTGTTCTTCAGGATAGATCTTGAAATGTTCTTTTCGACAATGAATGCGACACCATTCCTCTCTGAGTTTTCATTCCCAGCATAGACTATATGATTGTCTGATTCAAAATGGCCCATACTAGTCCATTTCAGCTCACTAATGCCTAGGATATCGATGTTTATGTGTTCCATTTCATTTTTGATGATTTCCAATTTTCCTAGATTCATACTTCGTACATTCCAGGTTCTGATTATTAATGGATGTTTCCAGCTGTTTATTCTCATTTTGAATCGTGCCACATCAGCAAATGTAGGTCCCAAAAGCTTTACTCCATCCACGTCATTAAGGTCACCTCTACTTTGAGGAGGCAGCTCTTCCCCACTCATCTTTTGAGTGCCTTCCAACCTGGGGGGCTCATCTTCCAGCACTATATCAGACAATGTTCCACTGCTATTCATAAGGTTTTCACTGGCTAATGCTTTTCAGAAGTAAACTGCTAGGTCCTTCTTCCTAGTCTGTCTTAGTCTGGAAGCTCAGCTGAAACCTATCCTCCATGGGTGGCCCTGCTGGTATCTGAATACCTGTGGCATAGCTTCCAGCATCACAGCAACACGCAAGACCCCACAGTACGACAAACTGACAGACACGTGGGGGATTTGTCTGCTAGAGGGTGGGAAATCAATTCCACAAAAATTTGGGTATCTTCCACCTCAGAGAAGTTTCTAGGGGTGCAGTGGTATGGGGCTTGTAGAGATATTCCTTTGTAAGTGAAGATAAGGTACTGTATCTGGCTCCTCCCGCAACTAAAAAGGAAGGACAATGTCTAGTGGGCCTCTTTGAATTTTGGAGGGAACATATTCCTCATTTGGGTGTGCTACTCTGGCCTATTTATGAAGTAACTCAAAAAGCTGCTAGTTTTGAGCTCTGTTTACAAGAGCAAAAAGCTGGAAGCAACCAAGGTGTCCATCAATGGATGAATGGTTAAATAAATTGTGGTATATTCACACAATGGAATACTACGCATCGATAAAGAACAGTGATGAATCTGTGAAACATTTCATAACATGGAGGAACCTGGAAGGCATTATGCTGAGCGAAATTAGTCAGAGGCAAAAGGACAAATATTGTATAAGACCACTATTATAAGATCTTGAGAAATAGTATAAACTGAGAAGAACACATACTTTTGTGGTTACAAAGGGGGGAGGGAGGGAGGGAGAGGGTTTTTTATTGATTAATCAGTAGATAAGAACTGCTTTGGGTGAAGGGAAAGACAACACTCAATACATGGAAGGTCAGCTCAATTGGACTGGACCAAAAGCAAAGAAGTTTCTGGGATAAAATGAATGCTTCAAAGGTCAGCGGAGCAGGGGCGGGGGTCTGGGGAACATGGTTTGAGGGGACTTCTAAGTCAATTGGCAAAATAATTCTATTATGAAATCATTCTGCATCCCACTTTGAAATGTGGCGTCTGGGGTCTTAAATGCTAACAAGCGGCCATCTAAGATGCATCAATTGGTCTCAACCCACCTGGAGCAAAGGAAAATGAAGAACACCAAGGTCACACGACAACTAAGAGCCCAAGAGACAGAAAGGGCCACATGAACCAGAGACCTACATCATCCTGAGACCAGAAGAACTAGTTGGTGCCCGGCCACAATCGATGACTGCCCTGACAGGGAGCACAACAGAGAACCCCTGAGGGAGCAGGAGATCAGTGGGATGCAGACCCCAAATTCTCATAAAAAGACCAGACTTAATGGTCTGACTGAGACTAGAGGAATCCCGGAGGCCATGCTCCCCAGACCCTCTGTTGGCACAGGACAGGAACCATCCCCGAAGACAACTCATCAGACATGAAAGGGACTGGTCAGCGGGTGGGAGAGAGATGCTGATGAAGAGTGAGCTAATTATATCAGGTGGACACTTGAGATTGTGTTGGCAACTCTTGTCTGGAGGGGGGATGGGAGGATAGAGAGAGAGGGAAGCTGACAAAATTGTCACGAAAGGAGAGACTGAAAGGGCTGACTCAATAGGGGGAGAGCAAGTGGGAGTACAGAGTAAGATGTATGTAAACTTATATGTGACAGACTGATTGGATTTGTAAACGTTCACTTGCAGCTTAATAAAAGTTAATAAAAACAAAAAAAGCTGCTAGTTTTGAGTGGGGCCCAGAATAAAAGAAAGCTCTGCAACAGATTTAGGACGCCATGCAAGCAGCTCTGCCCACTGGGCCATGTGAACCAGCTAACCCAATGGTGCTTGAAGTGTCACTGGCAGATAGTGATGCTGCTTGGAGACTCTGGCAGGCCCCTATTGGTGAATCACAGAGCAGACCCTTAGGATTTTGGAGCAAAGCCCTGGTATCCTGTGCATATGACTACTTTTGAGAAATAGCTTTTGGCTTGTTACTAGGTCTTAGTAGACTCTGAATGCTTAACCGTGGAACACCAAGTCACTGTGCAGCCTGAGCTGGTCATCATGAACTGAGTGTTGTCTGACCCACAGAATCATAAATTTGGATGTGCACAGCAGCACTGCATCTTTAAGTGGAAGTGGAATATTCGAGATCAGGCCCAAACAGGACCTGAATGTGCAGGTAAGTTGCATGAGGAAGTGGCCCAAATGCCCAGGGTCTCCACTCCTGTCACATTACCTTCCATACCCCAGTGTGCACACATGCCTCATGGAGAGTTCCTTATGATCAGTTCACAGAGGAAGAGAAAACTAGTGCTTGGTTTACAGATGGTTCTGTTTGATATGCAGTCACCCCTTGAAAGTTTGCAGCAGCAGTACTCCAGCCTCCTTCTGGGACTTCCCTGAAGGACAGTGGTGGAGGGAAATCCTCCCAATGGGCAGAACTTCGAGCAGTGCACCTGGCTGTTCACTTAACTTGGAAGGAGAAATAGCCAGATATGCGATTGTATACTGATTCATGGGCTGTGGCCAATGGTTTGGCTGAATGATCAGGGACTTGGAAAGAACATGATTGGAAAACTGGGGACGAGGAGGTATGAGGAAGAGGTGTATGGATAGACCTCTCTAAATGGTCCAAAGTAGTGAAGATATTTGTGTCTCATGTGAATGCTGACCAAAGAGTGACTTCAGCAGAGGAGGGTTTTAAAAATCAAGTGGATAGGGTGACCTGTTCTGTAGAAACCTGTCATCCTCTTTCCCCAGCTACTCTTGTCATTGCTCAATGGGCTCATGAACAAAGTGACCCTGGTGGCAGGGTGAAGGTTATGCATGGGCTCAGGATAACCTTCCACTCACCAAGGTTGACTTGGCTACAGCCATTGCTGACTGTCCAATACGCCAGTAGCAGAGTTCAGCACAGAGCCCCTGATACATCACCATCTCTTGAGGTGATCACAAGCAACCCATGGCAGGTTTATCACACTTGACCACTTCCATCATGGAAAGGGAATAGACACTCTGGATATGGATTTGCCTTCTCTGCATGCAGTGCTTCTGTCAAAACTACCATCCATGGACATATGGAATGTCTTATCCAGCATCATTGTATGCCACACAGCATTGCCTTGGATCAAGGGACTCACTTCACAGAAAATGAAGTGCAATAGTGGGCCCATGTTCATGGAATTCACTGGTCTTACCACGTCCCCATCATCCTGAAGTAGCTGGCTTGATAGAAGAATGGAATGGCCTTCTAAAGACACAATTACAACATCAGGTAGGTGGCAATACCTTGCAGGGTTGGGGCGATGCTCTCCAGGAGGCTGTATATGCTCTAAATCAGCATCCAGTATATGGTGCTGTTTCTCCCATAGCCAAGATTCATGGGCCCAGGAATGAAGGGGTGAAAATGGGAGTAGCACCACTCACTATTACCCCTAGTGGCCTATTTGCAAGATTTTTGCTTCCTGTCCTCACAAACGTATGCTCTGCAGGTCTAGAGTTCTTAAACCCAAAGGCAGGAATGCTCCCACCTGGGCACTGATCACTGATTCCATTAAACTGGAACCTAAGAAAGCCACCTGGCCACTTTGGTCTCCTTATGCCTCTGGATCATCAGGCAAAGAATGGAGTTACCATCAGGCTGGTGTAATTTATCCTTATTACCAAGAGGAAACTGAGTTGATATTACATAATGGAGGGAAAGAAGAGTATGTCTGGAATGCAGGAGATCCCTTTGGACGTCTCTTAGTACTACCATGCCCTATGATTAAAGTCAGTGGAAAACTACAGCAACCCAGTTCTGACATGACTACTAATGGCCCAGACCCTTTAGGAATGAAGGTTTGGGTCACCCCACCAGGTAAAGAACCACCACCAGCTAAGGTGCTTGCTGAGGGCAAGGAGAACACAGAATGGGTTGTGGAAGAAAGGAGTTCTAAATACCAGTGGCAGCCATGTGACCCATTGCAGAAACAAGAAATGTAATTGTTATCAGTATTTCTGCTTTATATGTGTGCATCAAATATTTTTGTTTTAACTGATGACTGCCCTGACAGGGAACACAGCAGAGAATCCCTGATGGAGCAGGAAAGAAGTGGGTTGCAGACCTCAAATTCTCATTAAAAAGACCAGACTTAACGGTCTGACTGAGTCTAGAAGGACCCTGGAGGTCATGGTCCCCAGACCTTTTGTTAGCCCAAGGCTAAATCCACTCCCATAGCCAACTCTTCAGACAGGGATTGGAGTGGACTATAAGATAGAAAATGATACATGTGAGGAGTGAGCTTCTTGGCTGAAGTAGACACGTAAGACTACGTGGGCAGCTCCTGTCTGGAGGGGAGATGAGAAGGCAGAGGGGGACAGAGCTGACTGAATGGACATGGGGAATACAGGGTGGAGAGAAGTGTGCTGTCTCATTAGGGGGAGAGCAACTAGGAGTACATAGCAAGGTGTATAAAAATTTCTGTATGAGAGACAGACTTTATTTAGTGAAGCTTCACTTAAAGCATAATAATAATTTTTTTGTTTTCTTCACTTATATAAGATGTAAACAGGGCTAGTGCACTTTTGATTGCATGTGTGTTCGTTGTATCGTGTTAGTTACACATATGACTTTATAATTTTCTTTATTCAGAGATCGTGTTTGGCTTAAGGAGATGTATACAGATGCAAAATGGACCAGTGGTGGACTATGTTGGTTAAGGTTGTGTGTCAACTAAGCTGGGCCATGATTCTCAGTGTTTTGGCACTTAAGATGTAGTTTGGCAGTTATGCAATGTTGTGATCACTTCCTTGGGAGATTCCTTGGGCATCAAATATAAGTGGACTCTCTGGACTTGAAAGAATGAATTTCCCTTTGTTAAATCCATCTGATTGTGGTATTTCTGTTATAGCAGCAGTAGATAACTAGGACAATATGCCGTCTCTACAAGGCCTACTTGTACAGTTCAGTAACACTGATTGCATTCTTGTGTTATGCACCCATTCTTGCTATTGTTTTCCAAACCATTCCTACCACTATTAATCTAAACTTAATGCCACCTAAGCAAAAACTTCCCTTTTCCCCTCTTTTCCACATCTGGTAACCACTAATGATCTTTAGTGTCTAGGCTCTTACTTATTTCATATAAGAGAGACCATACAGTATTTGTCCTTTGTCATTGGCTTATTTTCTTCAGCATAATATTTTCAAGATTCATCAATGTTGTGGCACACATCAGGACTTCATTTCTCTTTATGGTTGAGTACTATTCCATTGTGTATATAGACCACATTTTGTTTATCCATTCATGTATTGATGGGCACAAAGACTTCTTAATGCTGGGACAGGAAAAAGGACATGAACCCATGGCCTCTCCTGTACCTTCTAGTCTGATGCTACATCCATCCTGGCCCAGCTTGATCCTCCACTCATCTCTGGGCCTGTCTATTTCCACCTCCATCCTCTTATCCCATCTTAAGTATACTTTGGAAAATCTTTGGAATATTTCAAGTATGTTGTTCCTAGCAGAACCAAAATATCAACTGTGTGTATCTTCAACTCCTTAGAAACCTCAGTTCTGACCCCTATAATTTCCAAGGCCTTGGAAGTTTGATGTTTTCCCAGGATTTTCTTCTAATTCCCGGGCATTGACATTACCAGGACTCCATTTTACTCACTTTAGACTTCCCTGCAAAATCTGTTTTTGCTCATACCAACCCCAACCACAGAACTCAGTTTTCCCTTTATTATCTCCCAAAGAATCCAGTTTAAGAAATAAAGAATTCTCAGTGAACCATGTGGCATTTGTTAAATTCACTGTAGGGTTACACAGGGAAGAGGTGGCAGGACGCCCATAGAAAATAATAAACTCTTAGAGTAATGGTTCTCCCAAAACCTTTCTAGATGCTCTGTCCACGAGGCCTCTCAGCTCTCCTCCTTCCCCATTCAGTCAATGTCCCACCTGACTGGTCACTCTCTGCTGTCTCTCAGGTTCCCTTCCCGACCTAACATTTCACATTCTTTCCCATTTTTATACTGATCAATTTGCTGTCCAAGTTTATGTCTCACCTGCACATCTAAACGTGTCCTGATTTGGAGAGTGGGTGAGCCTTCTGAGCCTTCCCTTTAGCATAATCCAAATAAGAGAATATATATGTATATATTCTGACTCCAGGTGACTCCTTGTGTTACAGAGTAGACGTATGCTCCATGGGGTTTTCTTGGCTTTGATCTTTGTAGAGGAGATCACAAGGTTTTTCTTCTGAGGTGCCACTGGATGTGTTTGAACCACCAACCTTTAGGTTAGCAGTGGAGCACAAACTGTTTGCATCATCTTGGGAGCCCTGGTGGTACAGTGATTAAGTGTTTGCTGGTTAACCAAAAGCTTGGCAGTTCAAATCCACCAGCTGCTCCTTGGAATCCCTACAGGGCAGTTTTACTCTGTCCTATAGGGTCGCTGTGACTAGGAGTAGACTCGACAGCAATGGGTTTTTTTTTAATATACATGTGTGTATATATATACTCACAAACATATTGTTGTTGTTAGGTGCTGTTGAGTTAGTTGTGACTCAAAGCAACCCTATGTTCAACAGAATGAAACACTGCCTTGTCCTGCACCATCTGCATACTTGCTGGTATGTTTAAGCCCTTGTAGCCACTGTGTCAATCCATCTCATTGATACACACACACATATATATACATACATATATACACACATACATATAAATATACATATACTGTATATATATATATACGCACATACTATACACATATATATACGTACATACACACACACATATATATACTATATATATGCACATACTGTGTATATATATGGAATCCTGGGCAGTGCAGTGGTTAAGAGTTCAGCTGTTAACCAAAAGGTCAGCAGTTCAAATCCACCAGCTGCTCCTTGGGAACACTGTGGGGCAGTTCTACTCTGCTCCGTAGGGGTGTTATGAGTTGGAATCAACTCGATGGCTACACATTTGGGTTATATATACATACACATACACACTACAGGTACTACAGGTATTCCCCTACTTACTATGGATTCCTTTCCAACGACCGTTGTAAGTCAGTTCTGACTTAAGTCTAATACTTCTTTTTTGTTTGTTGGTTTTAATTATTATTGCAACACCTGCTATACATCAGTGTTTTGAACAGTGAATGATAGATAACACTAAACAACTGCAAGTGAATATCTAAGGATAATGACATCAGCAAATTACACACTGCCACAGGTCTTTAGTTCGACTCTCCAGACCCTGACTCCTTAACCACCAACCTCTTACCTCTTCCACAATGAGCCGCAGTGATTGTTTTTAGAATGAACACACTGACCTTTCTCCCCACAGGTGCAGCCACCCCTCCACAGGCCCATGTTCCAGCCTGCATGGGCTCATCTGCCAACACTCCAGCCCCCATGGAGATCCTGTCCTCCCAGCAGGTCTTGGGGCCCAGATAGTAAAGCTGGAGTACCCAGCAACCACGAAAGGCCTGGCCCTAGACTCACCCTGATTCTGCTTCTGCCAGTTCCACCTCGGCGATGTACCTGCTCCCTGGGATGCGCTGGGCCTGCTCCCACCCTGTGCTGCTCCTGGCTGTGCAGCAAGGTGCACACCAACGAGCAGATGCCGGAGCTTCTGGTAACTGAGAAGTTCCTGGGTGTCATATCCTCTGCCGTTAAGGCCTGGTGTCTGGCCAGTGGTCCTACAGCTGGGTGGAGGCCATGGCCCTACTGGAAGACATGTAGGCACTTCTGTGCCACGCCAGCAGGGTCAGACATAGTCTGTCCTTGGCAATTTCATGGTCTGCTCTCAAAGGTGGAAAATGCAGCCCACATGCAAACAAATGCATTTGTGGTTGTTAGTTGCTGTCCATTCGATTCCCACTCATGGTGACCCCGTATGTGGCAGGGTAGAACTGTGCTCCATAGGATTTTCAGTGGCAGATTTTTCAAGCATGTCTTCCGAAGCACCTCTGGGTGGGTTGCACTGCCCTCCCCATGTTAGTAGTCAATTGCTTAGCTATTTGTGCTACGAGGAGAACTAGAGAAACTCTGTCTTAGAGTAACCATCCATATACCCTGGTTAATATAAAACTGAGAGATTTATAGAAAGCAAAGACAGAGCTGGAGCTGGAGATTGACTGAATTCCATAAAATATGGTGACTCAGCAGAGACATTTTATAAGGGGGAAACAAAGGACATGAAGCACAGTACTTGATTGGTATTTACAAACTTAGATCATTGAAAGACATACCCTGATTGGTAATTACAGGCTTTGACCATTGGAAGACATTACAGGCACACCTTGGAGATATCGGTGGTTAGGTTTCAGACCACCGCAATAAAGTGAATCATATAAATTTTTTGGTTTCCAAGTGCATATGAAAGTTATGCTTACACTGTACTGCAGTCTATTAAGGGTGCAATAGTATTATATCTAAAAAAAAAACTTACATAGCTTAATTAAAAATACTTCATTTCTAAAAAATGCTAACCACCATTTGAGACTTCAGTAGCTTGTAATCTTTTTGTTGGTGTAGGTTCTTGCCTTGATGTTGATGGCTGCTGACTGATCAGGGTGGTGGTAGCCAAAGGTTGGGTTGGCTGTGACAATTTCTTAAGACAACAGTGAAGTTTGTTGTATCATAGCATTCAATGCTGTTTGATAGCATTTTACCCACAGTAGAACTTTCAAAATTGGAGTCAATCCTCTCAAGCCTTGAAGCTGCTTTATGAACTCAGTTGATATAATATTCTAAATCCTTTGTTGTCATTTCAACAATGATCAGAGCATCTTCACCAGGAGTAGATTCCATCTCAAAGAACCACTTTCTTTGCTCATCCAAAAGAACCATCTCCATACCTGTTAAAGTTCTGTCATGAGGTTGCAGCAATTCAGTCACATCTTTAGGCTTCACTTCTAATTCTAATTCTCTTGCTATTTCCATCACTTCTGCAGTTACTTTCTCCACTGAAGTCTTGACCTCCTCAAAATCATCTGTGAGGGTAGGAATCAGCTTCTTTCAAACTCCTGTTAATGCTGATATTTTTACTTCCTCCCGTGAATCACAAATGTTCTTAATGTCATCTATAATGGTGAATCCTTTCCAGAAAATTTTTAATTTACTTTGCCCAGATCCACCAGAAGAATCACTATTTATGGCAGCTATAGCCTTCCAAAATGAATTTCTTAGATAATAAGACTTGAAAATCAAAATTACTTCTTGATCCATGGGCTGTAGAGTAGATGTTGTATTAGCAGGCATGAAAACAACTTTGATCTCCACATATATCTCCATCAGAGCTCTTGGGTGACCAGGTACATTATCAATGAGCAGTAATATTTTTAAAGAATTTTTTTTTCTGAGTAGTAGGTCTCAACAGTGGGCTTAAGATATTCAGCAAACCTTGTTGCAAACAGATGTGCTGTCATTCAGGCTTTGTGTTCCATTTACAAAGCACAGGCAGAGTAGATTTAGCATAATTCTTAAGGGCCTTAGGATTTTTGGAATGGTAAATGACCTTTGGCTTCAACTTAAAGTCACCAGCTGCATTAGCCCCTAACAAGAGAGTCAGCCTGTCCTTTGGAGCTTTGAAGCCAGGCATTGAATTCGTTCCAGCTATGAAAGTCCTGGATGACATCTTCTTCCAGTATAAGGACGTTTTGTCTACACTGAAAATCTGTTGTTTAGAGTAGTCACCTTATCAGTTATCTTAGTGAGATCTTCTGGATAACTTGCTGCAGCTACGTCAACACTTGCTGCCTCACCTTGCACTTTTATGTTATGGAGAGGACTTTTTTCCTTAAACCTCAAGAACCAACCCCTGTTAGCTTCATACTTTTCTTCTGCAGCTTCCTCACCTCTCTCAGCCTTCGTAGTGTTGAAGAGAGTTAGGGCCTTGTTCTGGATCAGGCTTTGGCTTAAGCGAATGTTGTGACTGGTTTGATCTTCCATCCAGACCACTAAAACTGTCTCCATATCAGCAACAAGGCTGTTGTGCTTTCTTATTCTTGTGTTCACTGGAGTAGCACTTTCAATTTCCTTCAAGAACTTCTTTGCATTCACAGCTTGGGTAACTGGCACTAGATTTTGGCCTATCTGGGCTTTCGACATGCCTTCCTTACCAAGCTTAATCATTTCTAGCTTTGATTCAAGGTGAGAGACATGCAACTCTTCCGTTCAGTTGAACACTCAGAGGCCATTGTAGGGTAATTCATTGGCATAATTTCAATATTGTCATGTCCCAGGGAATAGACAGGCCCGAGGAAAGGGAGAGAGATGGGGGAATGGCCAGTCTGTGGAGTAATGGGTACACACATAACATTTACTGATTAAGTTTTGTCTTATATAAGCATGGTTCGTCCTGCCCGAAAACAATTACAATAGTGACACCAAAGATCACCAATCACAGACCCCCATAACAGATACAATACTAATGAAAAAATTTGAAGCATTGCGAGAATTACCAAAATGTGATACAGAGACACAAAGTGAGCACGTGTTGTTGAAAAAATGGAACCTATAGATTTGCTCAAAGCAGGGTTTCCACAACATTAGTTTGTAAAACTACAATGTCTGTGAACCACAATAAAGCAAAGCACAATAAAATGAGGTATGCCAGTACCAGATTGGTAGTAGATCATTTCGAGGTGGGATTTCCTGTGTCAGGAACTCCTAAAGTAGGATGTCCTGTAGCTGAAGCTCAAAAGGTGGTTGGCTTAAAAGGGTATACTTGTCTTAGATTGGTCGCAATGCAGCGATCATAAGAATATGTGATGGAGGTGTTTCCCAGTGTAGCTATGTCATCATTACTGGGCATTCTTTCTCAGGTGAGTTGCAGCACAGTTACATCACCATTGCTAGACATTGCTTAGTTTCATGATTATGTCTATGCGGGAAATTGCTGTTGCTAGGATGGAAATTGAACTAGTCACAGAGGATCACACTCAAACCTCATGTTGGCCACTTCAGATCTTCTCAGGTACCTCAACTTTTAAAATTCCCTTACACATTCCTTAATGGTTAAACAGGCCTTGTTGAGTTTGTTTCTTTTTTTCTTTTTGGTTCTCAAAGGATATTTATTGAAATATTTTCCTTTGTATTCTTAGCTAGCTGGGCATTCCACCGAACTACTGTCAATGCCATCTATGACATCATGAGGGTGGTGGCCATCAACATTGCAGCCCACAGACTGGGAAATCCTCAGAATCTCTTTAATAGTTCCAGACAGTTCTCTGGCTAAAAATCAGTGCCTCATGTGCCACCCAACATTGACAATCTCATCAATGTTCTCTTTCTACTGTGCTTAATATTTTTCTACTTCTTCCTGTCTCTGGGTAATTCCTTGATGACTTTAATGATCAGGGTGGATGAGAAGATGCCATCTCAACCTGGGCTTGTCTGTTCTGAATGGTCACCTTCACAGTAAACTTTAGACCCTTCCAGTCACCTGTTGCTTTGGCAATGTCTTATGTTTCTTTTTTTGGTTTATAAATAATATTTTATTGTGTTTTCATTGAAGATTTATATAGTAGTCTGGGTTCCCATTCAACAATTTCTGCACAAGTTGTTCAGTGACATTGCTCACATTTTTCACAATGTTCTGGTTCTTCTGTTTCCATAAACCTAGCTTCACTGCTCCCTTACATTCTCATCCCTTTTTTTTTTTTTTTTTAAAGTAATTGTCAACTGTTTGGTTTTCATATAAGTGATTTTTTTTTTAAGGAGCACAGTACACATGGGTGATATTCTTTACTTTTTGATGTCATCACTACCTTATTTTGAGAGGGACTCAGGGGACTGGTATTGGGGGCCGGGGAGGACATGGCACCAACTTTCCCACCTGTGCACCTCAGGTCCAAAACTTTGATTGCATTGGGGTCGAACTTGTGGTCCATTGCAAGGGCAGTGGGTGTTGGATGAACCAGATGCTGGATAACTGAAGAAAGTTGCATGTAGGCCAACTCCAAACTGAAAGCAGAGGTTGTTTCTTATTTTTTATGATACCCGTAGGCCTTGGAATCCACTCTGCGGAAACTAATACTCATAACTACAGTGTAGACCCAATGAGGGCAGGGCTTGCCTTTCTGGTTTACCGATATGTCCTAGGTGCTTAGAGTACATAGTAAAGAAGCCCTGGTGGCACAGTGGAGATGCACTTGGCTGTTATCCAAAAGGCTGGTAGCTCAAACTCACAAGCCACTCCAAGGGAGAAAGACGTGGCAATCAGCTTCTGCAAAGACTACAGCTTTGAAGATCTTATTTGGTAGATCCACTCTGTCCTGTAGGGTCACTATGAGTCAGAATCAACTCAGTGGCAACGGGTTTGAGGTGTTTTGGTTTGGTTTGGTTTGGTTTGGTTTATTGATATGGATGCTGTGAGAGTGGTTGAGGGAGGGGAGCATGGGTGGAGTATTAGCTATCTATTGCTGGGTTTACACCAAAATTAAGGTGCTTGAGACAGTAAGCATTTACTGAGTTATGAACACAAATTATGCCAAAATTTAGAATCTTAAAACAATGAACATAATCTCTCACGGTTACTTTGGGTAGGAGTTTGGGAGTAGCTTACCTGGGTAGTTCTGTCTTGGGGTTTTCATGAGTTTGCAGTCAAGACGTCAGCCACGCCTGTAGTCATCTTAGGGCTAGACTGGGGCTGGAGGGTTTACCTCCAACGTGGTGCACTTGCATGACCATCAAGCTGTGGTGGGAGCCCTCAAGTCTGCTTGAGTTTCCTCACAATATTGCTGTCAGTTGCTCCCGGAGGGAGTGATCCAAGAGAGCAAGGTGAAGCTGCAGTGACTTTCTGCTGCTGCTTCTTCTTTTTTTTTTTTTTTTAAATAATTCTTCATTGTGTTTTCCGTGAATGTTTAGATTTCTTTGGAGAATGTCTACACAAATTTTTCAGTGACATTAGTTACAATCTTTACAATGTGTGAACAGTCTTATTATTTCAGTTCTGGTTGTTCTGTTACCATTAGCCTAGCTTCCCTGTCCCTTTACAGTCTCACTTTTGTTTTAAAGTAATTGTTCACTATTTTTCAATGCCTGTCATCGACACTCACCGTTATTTCCTCAATAGTCTATTCCTTAGAAATTATTCAATATATCTAGCTCACGTTCAAGGGAAGGATAGTTAGCTTCACCTCTTGAAAGGAGAAGTGTCTACAAATCGGTGAACCTATTTTAAAACCAGCACAGAGCATGTATGTATATCACAGATGTGTGCGTCTGAATGGCCAGAGTGGGGCTTCAGAAGCAAGGGTGCTGAGAGAGGTCAGCCTCTATGTAACAGCAGCAGTGCCTGTGACAAGCCCTTGGAAACCCATTGAGAGTTAGTTCAGAAAGGAACCATGGTGGCGCAACTGTTACATGCTCAGCTGCTAACTGACAGGTTGGTGATTCCAACCTACCCAGCGTCTCCATGATCTGCTCTGGTAAAGATTACAGCCTAGAAAACCCTACAGAGCAGTTGTACTCTGTCACAGGTATCGCTATGAGTTGAAATCAACTTGATGGCTTCTTTTTTTTTTAACACACAGGCCAGAGCTGAACATGTCTTAGACCGGGGTTCTCAAATGCAGGTACACGCGGGGACCAGGCAGGTCAGGGAGTGGGAGCTGGTTGTGAATTAGGAAATGGGACGGCTCAAGAGAGGCTGCCCCTGCTCTCATCTAGCCCAGGTTGTCATAGGAGAATGTGATCCCAGTACATCTACTATTTTTCCTTAAGAATATTCACAAAGGTGGATTTTTAAAATGTGAAATTGCCTAATTTTAAAATATTTTTCACATTTTTAAAAAGTTGTAAAGATGCTGTTTTACATCTTTTGGCCGCCAGAGGGCACACTCTGCTTTCTTCAGGCTTAGGTATCACAGAGGCAGAAACTGAGGCCCAGGGAGTTCAGCAGTTCTCCTGGGGTCACACAGGAAGCAAAGGCCAGAGCCCAGGCGTGAGATGGATGTCTCTGCCCAGGCTATCTTTCCAACCATATCAGCACCTCCCCGCCTCGGATAGGTCAGTGAAGGCCAGGATTTCTGCAGCTTGGGATCTGAGTGACAGTATGTGTGAGTGTGAGTGCGTGTGTGTGTGTGTGAGTTCAAGCTCTGGTTGTACTAGTAACCTCCTTCTCAGACTGCACCATGAGCAGAAGCTCTTGAGGTAAAACAGGTAAAAACAAAGATGGCTTACCTCCCTGGACTTCCATCGGGCAGTTTGAAAACCAATGGAACAGGGATATAGGTAGTTACCTGTCCATAGCACTTACACACAGACCATGCATCACCCAGGTACCCACTCAGACATATATCCACCCACTCATACATCATACCACCAACTCATCCATCCACCTGCCATTCATCTATCACTGTACCCTCCCACCCATCTATTCATCTATCTCACCTACCCACCCATCCATGTGTCCACCCAGATACCTACTCACACTCCTGCCTGCCCACTCATCATACCACCTACCCACCGACACTTCCACCCACCCACCCACCCATGCATCCATCCGATTTCTCCCTCCATTCATGCATCACTCTACCCACCCACCCTTCTATGCATCTGTCCATTGCACCTACTCACCCACCAAGTGTCTATCCAGATACCCACTCTGACACCTGTCCCCACACTCTTACTTCATGCCACCAGCCCATCCATTCATCCCACCCATTCATCCATCTGTGCCATTCATCTACCCCTCCATTCATCCATCACTCTATCCTCTCACCCATCTATTCATTTGCATATTCCATCTATCCACCACTCATGTGTATACCCACATACCCACTCAGACACCTATCTGCACACTCATACATCTTACTACCAACCCATCCATCCACTCACCCATCCATCCATCCATCTCCCTTCCATTCACCCATCATTCTATCGTCCCACACATGTATCCATCTGTTCATTGCACCTACACAGTTACCCGTGTGTCTACCCAGATACCCACCCGACACCTGCCTGCCCATTTGTACATCATACCACCCACCCATACAACAGCAGCCCACTCATCCATCCTTCCATCCACATGCCATTCATTTATAACACTACGCTCCCAATCATCTCTTCATTGCACGTGCTCACCTACCTATGTGTCTACCCAGATACCCACTCAGACACCTACCCACACACTCATGTATCATACCACCAACCAATCCATCCATCCATTCATCCACCTGCCATTCATCCATCACTTTACCCTCCCACCCACCTATTCATCTGTCTGTCTCACCTACCAACCCACCCATGTGTCTACCAAATACTCACTGAGACACTCATCCTACCACCAGCCTATTCACCCACCCATCCATGCAGCCAACCATCCATCCTACCGTTCATTCATTGATTCATCCATTCATCCATCCCTCCATTCTTCCATCTGTCATCAATCCATCCCTCCATTCATCCATCACTTTACCTTCCCCACATCTACTTAGCTAGCCACTTACAGCCTTAAACCACCCCCCGACCCATTCATCTACCCATGCATCCATCCACCACTCTAACCTCCCACCTGTCTGGCCATCTGTCCATTTCACCTACCCACCCCCCATATGTTTACCCAGATAGCCACTCAGACACCTCCCTGCCCACTTATCATACCATCAGCCCAACCATCCATCATTTTTCCATTCTGAAGATCTAATCATCTATCTGCTTACCCCTTCCATCCACCCATCCATGCACTCACCATCTGTCTACCCAGATGCCTAGTCAAACACCTACCTGCCCTCTCATACATTATACACCAACCAACCCACCGGTCTACCTGCCTTTCATCCAACACTCTACCTTTCTGCCACTTACCCTCTACATCCACCCATCCATCCCCTCACCTATCCATCTATTTACCTGCCATTCATCCATCACTCTACCTTCCCGCTAATATAATCATCTACTTACTCCCTCTACCCACCCACCCACACATCCATCCATCCACCCATTCATCCACCTATGCACCTGCCATTCATATATCAGTCTACACTTCCACCCATCTATCCATCTGTCTACCCACTTCCCCAGTACACTCACCCATCCATCTATCCATCCATCCCTCCACCCACTATTTGTCATTTACTTTATGCCCTGCGTGGTTAGCTACAGGGGATACAGGGATGAACAGAAAGCCTCCAGAGCCTTCCCATGTGGAGCTCACAACCCAATACTCTTCCCACTCCAACAGCCCCCTGGCTGTAACTATTCCCACCTACCCCTGCCCTGTTCCTGACACCATCTGGATTTTCTTCCCAACTGTGACCTATTGGAATTCCTGACCAGCTTGTGCCCCACCTGAGCCTGCCCGGAGCTACCCAGCATGATTCTGTGCCTTTGCCCAGCAGAAAACACAGTGCTAGAGCCCAAGGTGCTGGATAAATGGGACTTGCAGGCCACCAGCCTGCCTGGCTTCCTGGAGCCCTGGGGCACTGAGTCCTGCCAGGGTGCGGCAAGAGGGTGGCAAAGCTCACACACCTGATGCACGACCACCAGGCCAACAAACTACATAAGTGTCCCAAGCATAGCAAAGCCTTCCAGCACAAGGAGCCCCTGCAGCACCATCACGCAGTCACTCTAGTGATACTGGTCTTGCCCTGCACCAGCTGCCCACACACAACTGCCAGCATGCCTGCTGCGAGTGCAGTAAGACCTTCTACTGGCACGAGCACCTGGTGAGCCACCACAAGACTACTCACTCAGGCTCAAGCATCATGACCACGTGCTCAGGAGTGGCCTCATTACTGAGATGAAGGGGTGTCTGGTGGCCATACTCTCAGGAGGCCTCCAGTCTCTGTCAGGCCAGCAAGTCTGGTCTTTCTTTTTGAGTTAGAGTTTCATGCTACATTTTTTCTCCAGCTCTGTCCAGGACCCTCTATTGCGATCCCTGTCAGACCAGTCAGTCGTGGTAGCCAGGCACCATCTCATTGTACTGGACTCAGTCTGTTGGAGGCCGTGGTAGACGTGGTCCATTAGTCCTTTGGACTAATCTTTCCCATGTATCTTTAGTTTCCTTCACTGTTCCTTGCTCCCGAAAAGGTGAGACCAGTGGAGTATCCTAAATGGCCGTTCACAGGCTTTTAAGACCCCAGACTCTGCTCACCAAAGTAGAATGTAGAACATATTCTTTACAAACTATGTTACGCCAGTTGAGCTAGATATTCCCTGAGATGGTGGTCCACAACCCTCAGCCCAGCAATTCAGTCCCTCTGGGAGTCTGGATGTGTCTATGGAGCTACCATGACCTTGCCTTGTACAGGTTGTGCTGGCTTCTGCAGTATTGCATACTGTCTTAGCCTTCACCAAAGTTTCCACTTATCTATTGTCTATTAAGTGCTTTTCCATCCCCACCCCTTCCCTCCCTCATAACCATCAAAGATTGGTTTTTTGTTTTTTTTTATGTAAACCTTTTTATGAGTATTTACAGTAGTGGTCTCATACAATATTTGTCCTTTTGTAATTGACTTATTTCACTCAACATAATGCCCTCCAGATTGATCCATGTTATGTGATGCTTCACAGATTCATCGATGTTCTTTATACTCCATTGTGTGTATGTACCATAGTTTGTCTATCCATTCATCTGTTGATGGGCATCTAGGTTGTTTCCATCTTTTTGCTACTGTGAACAATGTTGCAGTGAACATTGGTGTGCATATGTCTATTCATGTGATGACTGTTATTTCTCTAGGATGTATTCCTAGGAGTGGGATTGCTGGATCATATGGTATTTCTATTTCTAGCTTTCTAAGGAAGGGCCATATCATTTTCCAAAATGGTTGTATCATTTTGCATTCCCGCCAGCAGAGCATAAGTGTTCCAATCTCCCCGCAGCCTCTCCAACATTTGTTATTTCCTGTTTTATTGATTCATGCCAGTAATGCCAGTATGAGATGGTATCACAGTGTGGTTTTGATTTGTATTTCTCTAATGGCTAGAGATCGTGAGCATTTCCTCATGTGTCTGTTAGCCACTTGAATGTCTTCTTTGGTGAGGTGTCTGCTCATTTTCTTTGCCCATTTTTATTTGGATTATTTGTCTTTTGTTCTAGAGGTGCCAGATTTTTTGTAGATTTTAGAGATTAGACATTTGTCTGATTTGTAATAGCCAACATTTTTTCCCAGTCTGTAGGTTCTCTTTTTACTTTTTTGGTGAAGTCTTTGGATGACCATAAGTGTTTAATTTTTAGAAAATCCCAGTTATCTAGCTTATCCTCTGGAGCTTGTGTGTTGTTGGTTGTGGTTTGTATCCTGTTAGTGCCATGTATTAGGGCCTCTAGCATTGATCCTATTTTTTTCATCAATGAACTTCATAGTTTTTGGCTTTATATTTAGGTCTTTGATCCATTTTGAGTTAATTTTTTATATGGTGTGAGGTATGGGTCCTGTTTCACTTTTTTTTGTGGATGGACATCCAGTTTTGCTAGCACCATTTGTTAAAAAGACTGTCTTTTTCCTGTTTGATGGACTTTGGGCCCTTGTTGAAGATCAGGTGACCATAGATGGATGGATTTCCACCCGGGTTCTCAATTCTGTTCCATTGGTCAATGTATCTGTCATTGTACCAGTACAAGGCTGTTTTGACTACTGTAACTGTATAGTAGGTTCTGAGGTCAGGTAGTACACTTCTCCCACTTTATTCTTCTTCAACAGTGCCTTATTTATCCAAGCCTTCTTCCCTTTTCATGTAAAGTTAATGATAAGTTTTTCCATCTCTTTAAAGAATGTTATTGGTATTTGGATCCGGATTGCATTGTATTTGTAAATCACTTCAGGTAGAACTGTCATTTTCACAATGTTGAGTCTACCTATCCATGAGCATGGTATTTTTTCCATTTATGTAGATCTCTTTTGGTTTCCTGCAGTAGCGTTTTGCAGTTTTCTTTGAATAGGTCTTTTACAACCCTGGTTAGATTTATTCCCAAGTATTTTATCTTTTTTAGGAGCTATTATAAATGGTATCATTTTCCTGGTTTCCTTTTCATCATTCTCTTTATTGGTGTATAGGAAGCCAACTGATTTTTGTATGTTTATCTTGTATCCTGCCACTCTGCTGCATCTTTCTATTAGTTCCAGTAGTTTTCTCTTGAAGCCTTTGGGGCTTTCTACATACAGTATCATATCATCCGCAAATAGGGAGAGTTTAACTTCTTCATTACCAATTTGGATGCCTTTTATTTCTGCTTCTGGCCTTATTGCTCTAGCTAGGACTTCCAAAACAATGTTAAATAGGAGTGGTGATAAAGGGTATCCTTGTCTTCTTCCTGTTCTCAAGGGGAATGTTTTCAGCCTCTCTCCATTAAGAACGATGTTGGCTGTTGGTTTTGCATAGATGCTCTTTATTATGTTGAGAAATTTTCCCTCTATACCTATTTTATTGAGAGTTTTCATCAGGAATGGGCATTGGACTTTGTCAAATGCCTTGTCTGCATAGATTGAGATGATCATGTGAGTCTTTCTTTTTATTTATGTGGCGGATTACATTGATTGATTTTCTAATGTTGAACCATCCTTGCATACCTGGTATGAATCCTACTTGGTCATGGCGTACTATTTTTTTGATATGCTTCTGAATTCTATTGGCTAGAATTTTGTTCAGAATTTTTGCATCTATATTCATGAGAGATATTGGTCTGTAATTTTCTTTTTTTATAGTGTTTTTGCCTGGCTCTAGTATGAGGGTTATTCTGGCTTCATAGAATGAATTCAGAAGTATCACTTCCTTATCTATGTTCTTGTCTTAGCCTGGGTTCTCTAAAGAAGAAAACCAGTGATGTGTATAAACATTTATAGAGAGATTTATATTAAGGAAACAGCTCACATGATTGTAGGGGTCGGAACATCCCAAGTCCTTGAATCAAGGTAGAGTCCTTTCCCAATTCATGGAACCGCAGAAGCTGGTGAACCCAAGATGAGCAGGTTGGAGAGCAGGTTTCCTGCTCATAGGTTATGACAGTCGAGGAATCCCCAAGGTCGGCAGGCAAGACCACAAGGTTTCTCCTGAGTCACTTAGCTGCAGGGGCTGGCAAACCCAAGATAGGTAGGTTGGGGAGCAGGACTCTTGCTCACAGGCCATGAAAATCAGCAAATCCCAAGATGAACAGGTAAGCTGCTAGCTCAAGTGCCAAGAACCAGAGGTCAGACAAGAGACAGCTGCTGGATCCAGAACAAGCCAACAACCTTTGCAAGGTGAGCAGCAAGGAAGTAGGCAGTGGAAGGTGGAGAGATGAAGGCTGAGGTGAGCTGCCACAGCCCCCACCCCTACTGGTACCACTCAGCAGATTCCATCATGGGGGTGATCACATATTAAATTTCAACAGAAAAGTGATCACAACATTATACAACTGCCAAAACACTGAGAATCATGGCCCAGCCAAGTTAACCCACAATCTTAACCATCACAGTTCTGAAATGTTTTGAATAGTACCAGTGTAAGCTCTTCTCTGAATGTTTGGTAGAATTCTCCAGTAAAGCCATCTGGGCCACGGCTTTTTTTTGTTGCGAGTTTTTTTTTTTTTTTTTAATTACCTTTTCAATCTCTTCTCTTGTTATGGATCTGTTCAGATTTTCAACATCATTTTGTGTTAGCTTGGGTAGGTAGCATGTTTCTAGAAATTTGTCCATTTCCTCTAGGTTTTCAAATTTCTTGGAGTATAGTTTTTCATAATACTCTGTTATGATCCTTTTTATTTCAGTTGGGTCTGTTGTAATGTCCTCCATTTCGTTTCTCATTTGGGTTATTTGCATCCTCCCCTGTTTTTCTTTTGTCAGTTTGGCCAGTGGTTTGTTGATTTTGTTGATCCTTTCAAAGACTAACTTTTGATTTTGTTGATTCTTTCTGTTGTTTTTGTATTCTCTATTTCATTTATTTCTGCTCTGATCTTTATTATTTCCTTTCTTCTGGTGGCTCTGGGCTTCTTCTGCTGTTCTCTTTCTATTTGTTCAAGTTGTGTAGCTAATGCTTTGATTTTGTCCCTTTCTTCTTTTTTGATGTGTGTATTGCTATAAATGGACCTCTGAAGACTGCCTTTGCTGTGTCCAAAAGGTTTTGGTATGATGTGTTTTCATTCTCACTTGATTCTAGGAATTTTTTTATTCCATTTCTGATTTCTGCTGTTACCCAGCGGTTTTTAAGCAGGGTGTTACTCAGTTTCCATGAAATTTATTATTTTTTTTCCTTACTCTTCCTGTTGTTAATTTCTACTTTGATGGCATTGTGGTCAGAGAAGATACTTTGTATTATCTCAATATTTTTTATTTTGTTGAGGATTTCTCTGTGGCGTAAGATGTGGTCTATTCTGGAGAACGTTCCACGTGCGTTGGAAAAGAATGTGTACTTTGCAGCTGTTGGGTGACGTGTTCTATATATGTCTATGAGGTCAAGTTGGCTGATTGTGCTCTTTAGCTCTTCTGAATCTTTGTTGAGTTTCTTCCTAGATGTCCTGTCCTTTACTGAGAGTGGATATTCATGATATTCAGGAAGTTTCCTACTATTATTGTGGAACTGTCAATTTCTCTTCTCAGTGCTGTTAGAGTTTGTTTTATGTATTTTGGAGCCCTGTCATTAGGCATGTAGATATTTATTATGGTTAAGTCTTCATGATGGATCATCCCTTTAATAATTATATAGTGTCCTTCTTTGTCTTTTATGGTGGATTTTGTTCTAAAGTCTATTTTATCTGAGATTAGTATTGCCACTCCTGCTCTTCTTTGGTAGTTGTTTGCTTGATATATTTTTTCTATCCTTTGATTTTTAAGAAATTTATATCTTTGTTTCTAATGTGTGTCTCTTGTAGACAGCATATCAATGGATCATGTTTTTTTAATCCATTCTGTCACTCTGTGTCTCTTTATGGGTGCATTTAGGCCATTTACATTCAATATAATTATTGATAGGTGTGGGTTTATTGCTGTCATTTTGTAGTGCTTTTTTTGTGGTGCTAATGTTTTCTTTGCTCCTCTTACTCTCTTGTGCTGAGCTCCTTTTTGGGGTTTTTTTTTTTTTTGTAGATTTTGTTTTTATCAAGACTTTATATGTTTTTCTTCATTTTGATGTGTCGGTTTGTTAATCTCCTTTGTGGTTACCTTGAAATTTACCCTTATCTTCCTGGTTTGAATCAGCCTACTATTACTTGGTATCGCCATGCCTTCCTCTCCATTAGAAAGTTCCATACCTATATCATTTATTCCCTCCTTTATTGTTGTGATGGTCTTGTCATTTACAGATTAACCTCTCTGGTTCCCTATTGCAGTTCTTTTGGTTTTTGTTAGATCTTGAGAGTTCATTTCCTACATTGGTATCTGGCTGGTACAATCTTGTGTCCTAGTTTCAGGCTGTGGTCTGATGTTGTTTATTCCCAGACCAAAGGATTCCCTTTAATAATTCTTGTAGATTTGGTTTTGTTTTTCCATATTCCCTTAATTTCTGTTTATCTGGAAATGCCCCAATTTCACCATCATATTTGAATGAAAGTTTTGCGGGATGTATTATTTGTGGTTGGCAATGTTTTTCTTTCATGGTTTTATATATATATGTATGTATTTTTTAAAATATGTATATATCTCATCCCATTGCCTTCTTGCCTGCATGGTTTCTGCCAAATAATCAAAGTTCAGTCTTATCGTTTCTCCTCCTTATGTGACTTTGTTTTTCTTGAAATGCTCACAGGATTTTTTCTTTGTCTTTGGTTTTAGTGAGCGTGATTATGATATGCCTTGTTGTTTTTCTTTTGGCATCTATCCTATATGGAGTTCGTTGAGCTTCTTGGATGGTCAGTTTTTCATCATTCATGATCTTCGAGAAGTTTTTCTGTCAGCAATTTGTCAATGATCCTCTCTGTGTTTTCTCTCCCTGTTCTGAAACTCCGATCACTAGCAAATTTTTTATTTTGATTGTATCCCACATAATTCTCAGGGTTTCCTCATTTTTCTTTGTTCTTTTTTCTGATTTTTCCTCAAAGAGAGTTGTATCCAAGTGTTTGTCTTCAATTTCACTGATCCTGTCTTCCCTCATTTCAAACCTGCTCCTCAGCCCTTCTGAAATCTTGTTGTTTTTTTTTTTTTTTTTGGATTTCCAATTGTTTTTGTATGATTTCTAGTTGTAAATTTATTTTGGCATTTTGTTCCTGTATTATTTTCCTGAATTTTTCCATTTTTTGTCTACATTTTTAATGAATTTGTCTGCTTTTTCCATAAATTTGTGTATTTTTTTCCTCAATTTTGTCTGCTTTTTGCTTCAACTCTTGGATAGCTCTGAATATTAGAGATTTGAATTCCCTGTCAGGGAATTCTACTGCCTTTTCTTCTACTGGAAAGCCATCTAGTGTTTTATTTTGGAGACTTACTGGAACTGTCCTGTCCTTTTTTTATGTTTTGATATTGTCTGCTGTCTTTGGGACATTCAGTAGTTCTTTCCTCATTTCTTAGTTGTAGATTTGTTTGTTTCATCTTTCTTTTTTGCTTTATTTGGTTACGTCTGAGCTGGCAGGTTGTGCATTCTTTGTTGTTTGCTCATGTGTGGTTGTGATACTTTTCACCTCCTTGTCTAATGGTTGGGGCCAGTCACTCAGCTATGGTGCAGCAGGGCTGGGCCAGCTGAAAGGGAGGGGCTGGGATGGGTTGATTGTGGCACATACTAGGGCTGACAGGGCAGGACAGGAATCTGTGCTGGGCAGGTTCTTGTAGGCCATGCCTGTGCTGCTCAGAGGTGCGATGTTCAGCACACAGTGCAGGTATGCAGGAAAGAAGGGGGAGGTTGTCATGTATGGAGCTAGTACAGGTATGGGAAAGAGGAGAGAGAACCAGGAGCCAAAAAGGAAAACAAACAAACAAAAAAGAATGCAAATGGAGCTTGCCATTGGAGTGGAGAGATGAGAGCCCGAGAAATGGAGAGAAGCAAAAAGGAAAAAGGCGGGGCGGGGGGGGGGAATTGATAAAAATTTGAAAAAAAAAGAAGAAGAAAATCCCCCAGGGGTCTCACCAGTGCAGCCGAGAAGACCAGGGACGTTTTCCAAGTTGTGCAGCATAGCCAGGCTTGAGGCGGTATAGATGTCACACAGCACCAGGTATTCAGGAGACAGAAAAAGAAGTACAGACAGATGAGAACTGAGAAATGAAGAAAGACTGAAAAGGAAAAAAGAAAAACAAAGGAAAGAAATGCACCCAGGGATCCAGCCTACGTGGCTGTGCAGACTAGGGGAGTGCCTCCTTGGCCATGCAGTGCGGCCCAGTAGAAAGGGTTCCCAAGTGTGAAAAGAGAAAGAAAACAAGCATACAAACAGAACAAAGGAAAACAAAACAAGAAAAAAAAAGCCCCAGGGATCCCACCAGCGAGGTGTCATGGGCTGGGGGAGTGGATCCTCGGTCAAGCGTGGCTTCACAGCCTTTCAAGAAGAAGCAAAGATGGCACATAAGGCCAGGTGTTTAAGAGAAGTGGGGTGGTAGGAGGCACGGAAGAACCCAAAAGAGAGGGAAAAAAGTAACACTAGCTCAGGCCAGAGTGAACAGGATGAATTCAAGTGGCCTAGGGCAAAAGCAGTTTCCTCCTGGCCAAGAGACCGTGGCTAGTGGGAAGCAGAAGAGTCCAAAGGGGGAGGGGAAGGACGGTGGGGGTTAAGAAAGCATATATTGTTCATTACTGGGTGCTCTGTCTTCCGCTGGGAACTCCGTGAAGCTGCTTTCCCATATTCCCTGTCCGTGGATCTGCGATGTTGGTGGGACAAATCCAAGCTGCACAGATCCTGCACTTCCCAGCCTTCTGAGCCACAGGAGTCAGCCAGGAAGCTCGGAGGTAGAGCATATAGGAGAGGATGGGAAAGCGTGTATTTCTGGTTACCAGTGCTTTGTCTCCTATGGGGAGCTCCGTGAAGCTGCTTTCCCGTGCTCCTTGTAAGCTGATCTCTGAAAGGAGTCCAAGATGGTGAATCTGTGCTGCCTTAGCTGATAAGGAACCTTGGCACATATCTCTTCTTGCTCTAAGTCATCTGTCAGTTTCTTACTCCATTTGGTGTTTGGCGGAGTTCTTTTTCTCTTCATTTGACACTTTGGGTCCCAGGAATGATGTTTGTCTCTGTTTTACTTAGGTTTTCAGGTCTTTACTGTGGAGGGATGGTGTGATGCTTCTGTCTATGGCACGGGGTTGGCCAGAAGTCCGATCATTGCTAATTGGATTTAAAGAATTGAAAAACTGACACAGGGTTCTGCAGCAGACATTTTTGTGAATGTGAAGATAAAGAATCCATGGCTAATGTCACACACACACAGACACACAAACAAAACCCAAAACTTCCAATATCCATATCCAGGAAGATCTCGCCATGATGTAACTGGGTTCAGAGCCATCTCACTGGCAGAGTAAACCTCTCCATTCTTATATCCACAGTCCAGAAGCCAAGTTCCAAAGACAGTAGAATAGTCCCTTGTCAACTACCAGATTCTCTGCAAATACCCAAACCCCATTTTTGGCTTGTTCCCACGTTCACCTCCCAGAAATGGTGGCCAGAGGTGAACCAGCAGAGGCCAGGACACACATTATTTGAATCTCTCAGTAAACTTTTTCTGATTTTGTTTGAAATACCCACATCAAATGCATCTCAGGTCTTCAGAAATGATGAGGTGATTGTTGACTATGCCAACATCTAAGGTCACATCCACTCTGGAGAGATATATAAGTATCTCAGCAAACTCAACAGAATATAGGCCCTCCATTTCTACCACAAAGGTCCAAATACCTTATTCATTTTCATGTCTTTAATTCTACTCAGAATATTGCTAGGGAAACTTCCCTGTCTTCCTGACTAGGGAAATTTCTATACATGGAATGAATGAATGTAATTGCAACTACAAGTGCTCCTTTTTCCTAGTAGGACTTCTTCTTATATTTAATCAAGGAGTTTTCTTCTGTTTAGTGTGTAAGATCCATAAGGGCAAAAATCGTGACTGGTGTTGGTTCTCAAAATCATTCTTTCAATTAGCACAAAACCCATTAAAATATAGAAATATCTTAGATAATTTGAATGACAGAAAAAGTAATTTTACTGATTTTAGAATAATATTGAAATTATGTTTGGATTTGCTTTGCAATTTCCTTTGCCAATTATTGTTGTAGACTAGCACTTGTATTCCATGCTAGGAGACCTGAGACAAGGTGCCTATCTCTGGGGAGTCAAGGTAGAAGATTGTGTTCCTGTGGGTTTGAGTCGGGATGTGTTCGGATCTCAGCAGTAACTGAGTCCCAGAACTCACACAGAGTAGTGCTCAGAGAGGCAGGAAACTTGTTGTTGTTGTGTGTCATCATGTCAATTCCAATTCACATCTCTATCTAGCCCTAATTATCAGGATAGGATCACAGATCGGTCTTTCTAATCTATACTTAGGGTTGAGAACAACTGTTGCTTGGGGATCATAAACACTTTAGGTGCCATAATTCAGTTAATTTCTATCATTAATGGTGAATGTTTTGGCCACTTGCCTTTCCCGGGGCCTTTTTATGTTGGGGTTGCATTGTATGGAGTCTTTACTTTGGAACTTCAGTATGCTTGGGTTCAGGTGCAGACCAGTTCTCAGGTGGGGCTCCAGTTTCTTGATCTTGGAAATCAATTTCCTCAGCTGGCAATTGGACCTGATGTCATTCTTCTAAGAGACCACAGGGCAGAAAGGACACAAATCCATAGTAGTTGCTGAGACGTTGAAGAATTATATTGGGGAAACTCAGTTTACCATCTGGTAGAGATGGAAAACTATGATTTGATGAAGGAAATTGAAGGCTATGCCATTCTTCATCCTGTGTATTGGAAATCCAAGTTCTGCTGAGTGCTCCTACAACAGAGGGCCCAATGTCTACAAGTGCACACAATGGGCCTGGCGCGGAGTTAGTTGCAGAACAACACTTGCTGAGTTAATAAATTACTGTATTCCCCAGACCTTGCTTTCTCCCATGTGCTCTTTGTAGAAATCTGAGAAGTAAAAAGGAAACTATATAGGATGGCACTCACCTCTGCTAGCTTCTCCTCTGGCTCTAGCTGCTTCCACTGGCCGCTCAGGTCTGGACTGAAATCCACAGATGTGGGGCTTTTATATACAGGGTCCATTCAACCACCCGGTCACTCCCTGCCTCTCTTTCATTCACTCTGACTGATTTCATCCTGGCATAAATGGGGTTTTTACTGATGACATAGAGATGTTACTACCAGTAAAGTAGATCATTTCATCTTGAGAGTGATTTATTATACATATGGACAAATATTGCCATACTATCATCTGGATTAGATCATGAGTATTATGTCTGTCGATTTAGATTTTAAAAACAAAATATTTGGCATCAATATTCAACCTCATGAGTGGGGCTAGTTTGAAATACCTTTTGCTCACAAAAACAAAACCTCGTATTTAAACCAAGAAAATAAATTAAACCTACACAGAAGTCTTTGAAAAATCACAGTCCCTAGATCACAGTCATTCTTCAAAAGGACTTTTCGTCCATGATTGTGAAGATCTATGTTAAGCAGTTTGGTAAATAAACACCACAACGGTCCCCTAAACTCACCTAGTGAACGTCCTGTGGTTTGCTAGTTACAGTATCAATACTGAAGATATTTTTATAATTTTACTATTTCCCTTAACATCACAACTTCAAAAAATTGAGATACAATTCTTTTAAAGAAAAATCTTCAACTAAAATTTCCTTTTGGTTTTAGGTGTTTTATAGGTCATCAGGAAGTCACCAGGTGGCACTCAACTACAATTAGAAACGTTGGCAGCCCAAACCCACCCAGAGGTGCCTCAGAAGACAGCCCTGAAAACCCTATGGAATAGTTCCGCTCTGCACCATGGGGTTGCCATGAGTCGGCATTGACTTGATAGCAACAACGATGACACAGATGATCAGAGTTTGAAGGGTGAGAATGAAAAATTGGGAGATGGCAAGGGGGTCCTGAGGAGAGATGAGACTACATTTAGCTGATTAAATTAAATTGTGATTCATTTAAATAACTTGCATTGCCATGATAATCTTTGCTGTTTTTTTCTGGATATTCCGATAAATTCAAATCCAAAGCAAAGACATTCCCAGCTCTCAGGCACCGTTGTCCTTTTAAGTTAAACTGAAAAGCACACATCCTAAAACTTTTGTGTAATATTTTATTGGAAATCCTCTCACATTGCATTTTTTGATTGATTCAAAAACGAGAAATCTGTTGTTGTAGAGTCAATTTCAGCTCATAGCTACCCTATACGGCAGAGAAGAACTGCCCCATAGGGTTTCTGTGGGGTGGCTGATGGATTCCAACTGCCGACTTTTTGGTTAGCAGCTGAGCTATTAATAACTGTTCCAGCAGGGCTCCTTGTATCGATTAGGAGCTACAATGATGCTATATAAATGTAGAGTCCCTGAGTGGTGCAAACGGTGAATGTGCAAATGGTTAACGTGATCGGCTGCTAACTCGTAATGACCCTAAAAAACAGGATAAAACTGTCCCATAGGGTTTTCAAGGCTGTAAATCTTTACAAAAGCAGACTGCCATATCTTTCTCCTGTGGAGCAGCTGGTGGATTTGAACCACAGACCTTTCAGTTAGTAGCCATGTGCTCATCCATCCATCATCCATCCATCCATCCATCCATCCATCCATCCATCCATCCATCCATCCATCCATCCATCCCACCCATCCCATCCATCCTCCATCGATCCTCCATCAATCTATCATCTATCTAATCTATCTCTATCATCTACCTACCTACCTACCCACCTATCGATCTATCTATCTATCTATGAAGAGTTCCTGGACAGTGCAAATGGTTTAAGTGCTTAGCTGCTAACTGAAAGGTTGGAGGTTGGAGCCCCCAAAAGCACCTTGGAAAAAGGTCTGGTGATCCCTTTCTGAAAACCAGGCATTAAAAACCCTGTACAGCACAGTTCTATTCTGACACACAGGGGTCACCATAATTTGGAATTAACTTAAAGGCAACTTGTTTGGTGTTTTTTGTTTGTTTGCTTGCTTGCTTTTCACTTTTTCTGTGGAATCTTAACTTTTTATCTTATTATATTAATGAGTTAAATTTGTTTTAGAACTACTTTTACAATGCTTTCACATTTCTGTGAGTTTTCTTGAGTTGTAGTTTCATTGATTCTTTGTTATGAAGGATTAATCTCAATGTGTTATGTGTCAACTTGTTTTAAGTAAATCGTGAACAGAGGTTATATTCCCTTTGGTAACAACAGGTGGCCTCAGTTATGGAAAAGACCAACTCCAGTGGTTTGATTTTACCTTGGAGTCCTGGTGGCACACTGGGTAAGAACTTGACTGCTAACCAAATGGCCGATAGTTCAAATTTACCAGCAGCTCCTTGGAAACCCTGTAGGGTAGTCCTAATCTGTCTTATAGGGTTGCTCTGAGTCGGAATCTACTCAACAGCAACAGGTTTGGTTTTAGGTTTAGGCTTCCCTAGGACCCCTGTTAGCACAATGGTTAATAGCTATGACTGCTAACCAAAAGATCTGCAGTTTGAATCCATCAGCATCTCCCTGGAAACCCTATAGGGCAGAATTTATTCAATGGCAATGGGTTTCGTTTTTTTGGTTTAGGCTCACCTAACAATCTGTGCTAGTCGCTAAGAATTGAAAATTGACTTGGTGACACCCAGCAATTGATTGAGATGATCATGTAGTTGCTTTCTTTTGTTGTTAATGTGGTGTATTACATTGATTTTCTAATGTCAAACCACCCTTGCACTCCTGGGATATATACCATTTGGTCACGGTGTAGAAATAATTCTTTTAATATGTTGTTGGTTTGGCTTGCTAGTTTTTTGTTAAATATTTTTACATCTATAATCAGATGGAATATTGGTCTGTAATTTTCTTGTGGTGTTTTTGTCTGGCTTTGGTATCAGGGTAATGCTGGTCTCATAGAATGAGTTAGGAAGTATTCCTCCTCTTTTGCTTTATGAAAGCATTTAAGAAGGATTGGTGTCACTTCTATAAATGTTTAGTAGAATTCCTCTGTGAAGTCATCTGGTCTAGGACTTTTTGTTGTCCAGAGATTTTTTTTTTTTGCTGATTCAACCTCTTCACTTCCTACATTGTTGCTTTTGTTGCTGTCAACTCAGTTCCAACTCACAGCAACTCTAGGTAAAACAGAATGAAACACTGCCCACTCCTGCACCATGCTCGTAATTGTTGCTATGTTTGAGCCCATTGTTGCAGCCACTGTGTCAATCCATTTTGTTGAGGGTCTTCCACTTTTTCACTGACCCTGTACTTTATCAAGCATGATGTCCTTCTATGGGGACTGGTCCCTCCTGATAACGTGTCCAAAGTACGTGAGACAAAGTCTCACCATCCTTGCTTCTAAGGCGTATTTTGGCTATACTTCTTCCAAGACAGGTACGTTTGTTCTTCTGGAAGTCCGTGGTATATTAAATATTGTAAACACCATAATTCAAAGGTATTTCTTTTTCCTTAGTCTTTCTTATACATTGTCCAGCTTTCACATGCATACTAGGGTTTGAAAATACCATGGTTTGGATCAGGCACACCTTGGTCCTCAAAGTGACGTATTTGCTTTTCAACACTTTAAAGAAATCTTCTGCAGCAGATTTGCCCAATGCAATACATTGTTTGATTTCTTGACTGCTGTTTCCATGGCTGTTGATTGTGGATCCAAGTAAAATGAAATCCTTGACAACATCAATATTTTCTCCATTTACCTTGATGTTGTTTATTAGTCCAATTTTGAGGATTTTTGTTTTCTTTTTGTTGACGCGCAATCCATACTGAAGGCTGTGGTCTCTGATCTGCATCAGTAAGTGCTTCGAGTCCTCTTCACTTTCAGCAAGCAAAGTTGTGTCATCTGCATAACGCAGGTTGTTAATGAGTCTTCCTCCAAACCTGATGCCCCGTTCTTCTTCATGTAGTCCAGCTTCTCCGATTATTTGCTCAGCATACAGACTGAATAAGTATGGTGAAAGGACACAACGCTGATGCACACCTTTCCTGATTTAAACCGTGCTGTATCCCCTTGTTCTGTCTGAACAACTGCTCTTGGTCTATATACAGGTTCCTCAGCTGCTGCATGAGCACAATTGAGTGTTCCGGAATTCCCATTCTTTGCAATGTTATCCATAATTTGTTATTATCCACAGAGTTGAATGCCTTTGATAGTCAATAAAACACAAGTAAATACGGTTCTGGTATTTTCTGCTTTAGCCAAGATTCATTTGATATCAGCAGTGATACCCCGTTCCACAGCCTCTTCTGAGTGCAGCGGAGTTTCTGGCAGTTTCCTGTTGATGCACTGCTTCAACTGTTTTTGAAGAGTCTTCAGCAAAATTTTGCTTCCACGTGATATTAATGATAATTCCCACATTCCATTGGATCACCTTTCTTTGGAATGGGCACATATATGGATCTCTTCCAGTCAGTTGGCCAGGTAGCTCTCTTCCAAATTTCTTGGCAGAGATGAATGAGCAACTGCAGTGCTGCATTCGTTTGCTGAAACATATCAATGGTATCCCGTCAATGCCTGGAGCCTTGTTTCCTGTCAGTGCCTTCAGTGCAGCTTGGACTTCTTCCTTCGGTGCCATGGGTTCTTGATCATATGCTACCTCCTGAAATGGTTGAATGTTGATCGATTCTTTTTGGTACAGTGACTCTGTGCATTCTTTCCATCTGCTTTTGATGTTTCCTGCATCGTTCAACATTTTGTCCATAGAATTCGTCAGTACTGCAACTCGAGGCTTGAATTTTTTTCTTCAGTTTTTTCACTTAAGAAATTTCTAGCGTGTTCTTCCCTTTTGGCCTTTTAACTTCAGGTCTTTGCACATCTTATTATCATACTGTACTTTGTCTTCTGTGCTTTTTTTTAATAATTTTTATTGTGCTTTAAGTGAAAGTTTACAAATCAAGTTAGTCTCTCACACAAAAACTCATACACACCCTGCTACACACTCCCAATTACTCTCCCCCTAATGAGACAGCCCACTCTCTCCCTCCACTCTCTCTTTTCGTGTCCATTTCACCTGTTTCTAACCCCCTCCACCCTCTCGTCTCCCCTCCAGGCAGGAGATGCCAACATAGTCTCAAGTGTCCACCTGATCCAAGAAGCTCACTCCTCACCAGCATCCCTCTCCAACCCATTGTCCAGTCCAATCCATGTCTGAAGAGTTGGCTTCAGGAAGGGTTCCTGTTCTGGGCCAACAGAAGGTCTAGGGTCCATGACCACTGGGGTCCTTCTAGTGTCAGTCATGCCATTAAGTCTGGTCTTATGAGAATTTGGGGTCTGCATCCCACTGCTCTCCTGCTCCCTCAGGGGTTCTCTGTTGTGTTCCCTGTCAGGGCAGTCATCGGTTGTAGTCGGGCACCATCTAGTTCTTCTGGTCTCAGGATGATGTAGTCTCTGGTTCATGTGCCCTTTCTGTCTGAGCCACCTTTTGAAATCTTCTGCTCAGCTTTTTACTTCATCATGTCTTCTATTCACTTTAGCTACTCGATGTTCAAGAGCAATTTTCAGAGTTTCTTGTGAAAACCATTTTGGTCTTTTCTTTCTTTCTTGTGTCTTTAATGACCTCCTTTTTATTTCTTCATGTATGATGTCCTTGATGTCATCCCACAACTCATCTGGTCTTTGGTCTTTGCATCCTCTGTGTCAAATCTATTCTTGAAGTTGTCTGTAAATTGAGTATATTCCACCTGAATTTAGAGGCCACCTCACTTGGGATTTTCTATTTCTTCTTGAGCTAATTTAGTTAGCGTTTCCACGAATGTGTTCACTTCACCAGTTATCTAATCTGTTGGCATACAATTGTTCATATTTATTCTCTTACCATCTTTTTTTCCTGTAGGATCAGTTGTAATGTCCCCACTTTCTCGTTTCTGATTATAGTTATTTGTATCTTCTCTTTTACAATTTCATTGATCTTAAAAAAAAAAAAAAATCCAAACTACTCTTTTCATTGATTTTACCCATTGATTTTCTATTCTCTTTTTTATTTCCATTCTGATCTCTGTCATTTCCTTACTCTGGTGGCACTGGAAACCCTGACGGAATAGTGGTTAAGAGCTCCGGCTGCTAAGCAAAAGGTCGGCACTTTGAATTCTCCAGGTGTTCCTTGGAAACCCCATAGGGCAGTTCTACTCTGTCCTTTAGGGTCACGAGTTGGCATCGCCTCGATGGCAATGGGTTTTTATTTTTTGTGGCATTGGGCTTAGTTTGCTCTTCTTTTTCTAGTTCCTCAAGTTGTAAAGTTATTGATTTGAGATCTTCTTAAATGTATGTTTAGGTGTTTACCGTGATAAATTTCATTCTTAGCACCGCCTTTGCTGCATTCCATAAATTTTCGTATTTGTGCTTTCATTTTCTTTTGACTCTAAGTAGTTTCTTGTTTCTCTCTCAACCCATTCATTGGTTGTTTAATATTGCGTTGTTTAATTTCCACATATTTATGTATATTTGTTTTCCTTGTCATTAATTGCTAGTTTCACTGTGGTCAGAGAAGATACTTTGTATGATTTCAATCTTCTTAAATATATTAACGCTTGTTTTTTGACCTAGATATATATGGTCTTTTCCAGAAAATGATCCATGTGCACTGGAGAAGAACGTGTACTGTGGTACTGTTGGGTGGAGAATTCTATACATTTCTGCCAGGTCTAGCTGGTTTATAGTGTTTTAAAGTCTTCTAAACTGTCCATTATCCAAGCTTCCGTAAAGACAATTTCTCTGTCTTGGTCTTTAAATGGGCCATTGTTTCTACTTTCCTCGTATTTTTTGTTGTTGAAGACAGAACATTAGAATATTACAATGTGTTAACTTTCTCACTTACCCTGTGTACAGTGCTTTCAAAAGTGCAGATTTCTTCAAGAAATTCTCAGGCAGGCACAGCCTTGCCTTTGCTCACTGCTCCCTCCCCTGCTCTGAGAGAGCTCTGATTCAGGCCAAACTTCAAGCCTTCAGGCAGTTCCCGGACAGACCAGACATCCTGAACAGAACACCAGTAAAATCTGCCCTCTTCACTCAGAGCCCGACACCCAAACACCTTCGTTGTGAAAGCAAGAGCTGTGCTTCACCTCCACTGCAGCCACCCAGGTACTGTACTGGGAGGAGGGCTGTAAGGAGGTTTACCCACTGTTTAGAAGTCACTTTTTTCTTGTTTCAGTGTGAGGTTAGTTTCTGCGATCCTCTGTCTATATTTTTCAGAATTCTTAGAGTTGGGATTACAGACTTCTACTTGCTTTTCTTGTGTGTGGGAGTTGGGATCTTAGATCTTCACATACCACCATCTTCCCAGAATTCTATATCCCTTCTAAAGGTAACTAGATCCTTTTTGGTCCAGAAATAAATATTACATATATATGTAATCATAACATACATGAAATCCCATGTCTCTGTTCCCTTTTCTAAATATATATTCAGGGTATCTACCAATAACAACTATAAATTTACCTTCTCAATTGATTCTGCATAGTATTCCACTGAAGAGAAACTGTATTTTGTCACAGACTGACAAAATACGGTTTCTCTTCAGTGGAATACTATGAATGCGGAGTTTGTTATTACAAACAATGCAACAATAAACATCCTTTTTTTGTATTTCCATAATACAGATTTACCTGTCATACAATAAAAAAGCAATCAAGAACTGTTTACTACAAGGGATTTTCATTTATTCAGTAATTTTGTCTGTCTTACTGCTTTGGTAAAATTGATAATGTTCATTGTAAACAATTCTTTGACAAGTTAAAGAAAAAACCTTCCAAAACCCTCCCTGCCAGAGGAAACTACTGTTAGCATTACTAATGACAATGCTACACATTATCTCTACACGCACAATCACAGCTTTAGGTATACTTTTTAGATTGTACTAGGAATGCTCTAACCTTGTTTTCTCATAAATATGTGAGTTCCTTTCCTGTCATTTTCAGTTTATTACCATCATTTTAATGTTTGCATGTTACTGGAATATACAAAAATTTATCTAATCTTTTACTGACTGATGAATATTTACCTCCCTAATTTTAGGGTATCTTTGCATACAGTCTTTCTTACTTTTGCTATTAACTTCTAAGCAAAAGTTCTAGTACTAGGATTACCAGGTCAGGGGAGTATTTTGATACATATTGACCGAGTAATCTCAAAAAGCTCATGTTGTTCACTCCTACCAAAAGAAGATGCTCATCATGGAATCCTATATAAATGGATTTATACTTAATAAAATTTTAACCAAAATTTGACAACTTTCTTTTTTTCAACTGGAGGGCTGGCAATGGGGATGAAGTATGTGACAACTTGAGGGCAACCTGACCTAAGCCTGAATATAAATAATGAGAAGAAACCAATTATTATCAATGCAAGTTTACTAAGAAACTTTTTGTCATTAACTACTTTTAACACTTTCAAAGAGTTACAATTCAAACCCTACCTTAATGAATTAGAGTCCAAAACTTCAGCTGTGTAAACTGCAGTATCATAGTATTGCAGTCAGTAAGAAAGTCTATAAAATACAAACTAATGATATTAAAAATTATACACAATTGATCATACAGTACACAGAAGTGAAACTGGACAAAGGAAGACATTCACAAGTCTTTTGCTCCAATTTGTATTATTGTGGATAGCAGTATTATATGACTTCTATTTCAGCTGTTTATCTCTTGGAATTAATGTTAAGAGGATACTTGCAGGATTCCTTTTAGGTATAATTTAATATGAATTTAGGGTAGGGAACTAAAAATTTCAAATATTTGTGTTAATTTTGGGGTGTTTCTCCACTTAATTCCTGGGTGCCCATCACCAAGCCAGGCACTGTTCTACATAGTGGAAATAGAACGGTGAAAATTTTATTTCCTAAATGGGGGTTACATTCTAGTACCATTTTGTCCATCACTGTACTTTTGTATAAGCCCTTCCCATACTGTTCATTTTTATGTCCTCTCTCCTGAGTAGACTCTAATTTGAGAATCCGGGCATCTTGAACTCTGGCATAAAGACTGACCATACTTATGAAATGGGTCTTTTCTTGTTTGTGGAATCTGATGTTTATAAAGGAATCATCTTCCAAGCGAGTTCTTAAAACACAATATAGAGTTTCTCTTCTATGAAGATTCTTTGATGAAGCTTCTAAGCTCTCAAGGGATCACTTTCCACAATCACCGGCATGGATTCTCCAGTGGAGATGAAGATGTGAGCTTTAACTGAAGGCTATGCCACACCTCACACTTCTATGTATTACCTCCACTATGGACTCTCTGATGGTATACAAGATGTGACCTCTGGCTGAAACCCTTACAACAGACATCACATATGTATGGCTTCTCTCCAGTGTGTACCCTCTGATGTGTGTGAAAATGTGAGGCCTGACTGAAGCCCTTACCACACTGCTGACATGTATATGGTTTCTCTCCCGTGTGGACCCTCTGATGAGCACTGAGACCAGCACTCCAACTGAATTCCTTTCCACATTCCTCACACTTAAATGGTTTCTCTCCAGTGTGAATTATCTGATGCACTTGAAGATTTGATCTCTGGCTAAAGGCCTTACCACATGTATCACATTTATATGGTTTTTCTCCAGTGTGGACTCTCTGATGGGCTTGAAGATGTGAGGCTTGGCTGAATCGTTTCTGACATGCATCACACTTGAATGGTTTTTCCCCAGTGTGGACACTCTGATGAGCTTGGAGATTTGAGGCCTGACTGAAACCCTTACCACATTCCTCACATTTATAGGGCTTCTCTCCTGTGTGGACTCTTTGATGATTGTGGAGATTTAAACTCCAATTGAAGCGCTTCCCACACACCTCACACTTGTATGGTTTTTCTCCAGTGTGGACTCTCTGATGGGCTTGAAAATACGAACTCTGACTGAAGCCCTTCCCACACACGTTGCATTGAAATGGCTTCTCTCCTGTGTGGACCCTCTGATGGCTCTGAAAACTTGATGCTGAACTAAAACCCTTACCACACTCTTCACACTTATAGGGTTTCTCCCCTGTGTGGACCCGCTGATGACTATGAAGATTAAAGCTCAAACTAAAGCACTTACCACATTCGTCACATTTGTATGGCTTTTCTTCAGTGTGGACTCTCTGATGGGTGTGAAGATTTGAGCTACAGCTAAAGCGTTTACCACAATCCCCACATTTATATGGTTTCTCTCCAGTGTGAATTCTTTGATGGGCTTGAAGATGTGATCTCTGAGTGAAACCCTTCCCACAAACCTCACATTTATAAGGTTTTTCTCCCGTGTGGACTCTGCAATGAATATTAAGATCTGTGCTACGACTGAAGCCCTTCCCACAACTGTCACATCTGTAAGGCTTCTCTCCTGTGTGAATAGGCAGATGAGCATACAGATGTGAGCTCTGATTAAAACTCTTACCACATTCATGGCACGTATAGGGTTTCTCTCCTGTGTGCACTCTCTGATGAGTTTGCAGATTTGAGCTCTGACTAAAACCCTTACCACACTCATGACACCAATAGCGTTTTTTCCCTGTGTGAACACTTTGTTGACACGGAATACCTGAGCCATAACTGATGTCCTTTCTATGTGTACTACATGTAGGGGACTTCTTTCCCAAGTGTGCCTGCTGATGAAGTTCAAGACTTAAGTGATCACTGAAAGTATTTTCACACTCGTTACACTGGTAAGTTTTCTGTCCTGTGAGAATTATACTACGTTGGTTAAGAGGCGGTATCTTTAAGATGTCATTACCATAAATATTGTTGCTATAAGTCTTCTCTCGTTTGTAGACTACATTGTCATGATGGTGTGAAATGCAATTGAAAATGTTAACACATGGAGTAAATATACATAATTTGTTTTTCATTTGAGTTTGCTTACAGTTTCCCTGGTAATTCTGGGTCTCATTCAGATATATTTTACTCCAAGAATTCTGAGTTCTCCCAGTTGGAAATTCTTGATTTTCAATAACACTGGAATCACCCCCTATAAAATTCATTATATACTTGTCATCTTCAGAAACTCCTGCCCCTGCTTGGCAGAGGGAATCAAGCTGCTTGGGAAATTGAGGACTCTTTCCTTGAATATTCATCATGGAGCCTTGGCTTCTAGTTAATTTGCTCACATGTCTCCTGATACGCCAGCATGAAAGCTCTCCCAATGAAAGGCACCTTAATCCTGCTTCTTGAAGAGTCTCCATTTCATTTTGATTCCTGTCTCCTGAAAGGATAAAGAAAACAAAAAATTGAGGACAACTGCATACTTTGTCCAGATATAAATTTCACACATAGGTCTCCATATTAGTCTTTAATTCATGAAGGGAATCTTCATCTTTACCATTATATTGGATGTTCTTGGGTTTTATCAGCCTGTAGAAGCAAAAAGGTGGTCTTTGGGCTCCTAGTCACCACCCCAAAACCAAGCAGGTATTTTTTCGACGGCTTAGGAAAAGTTAGGGAACACTTTTAGGAACAGTGACACATTAACGATTTTTGTCACGTTACCCGGTTATCAGCATGTAAGTAAAAATTGAAGCTATGGGCTTAGATTGTTTTGCCTTGTCACTGAGTAGATGAAAGGGTGTCCTGATCCTTGAGTAGCTCCATCATTTAATGGCTGGGTTAAGGAAGATGAGCCCAGAGGAAACTGAGGATCACTGCGGACTTCTGCCTGGAAACTCTGAGCTAACTCCTGCTTCAGTCCTCAGCTTACCCTCAAGCCTTTCCTGACAATTCATTTGCAGGTTACATTCTTCTCCAGCAGGCAGTTGTTACGCCCACTCCTCACTTATAGACATGATTAGGTTCCAAAGACCAGGTCATTATATGAAAATTGGCATTATGTAAAAATGGAGGATGCCCACAACCAGATCACAAAATGGAGGATAACTATATTATTGCATAACTGCCAAATTACATCATTATATAACAGCCAAACAACTGAGAATCATGGCCCGGCCAAGCTGACACATAACCTTAACCATCACAACCAGCGTCACTCTCACCTTGCATCTCAGTGTTCACTGCTGCCAGGTGTACGTCGTTAATACACAAAAATAGATTTTTTACTATTGTCGTAAATGTGAAATGTCAGATAATGAGATAGTCAATAAGTAAGTAGGTGTATTGTCTTTATTATTGCTGTAATTATCTATTACATTACATGTGGTCCCCAATAGCTCTAAGCTCTGGAAGGGTGAGGTACAAGTTCACCATTGCATCCCCAGTAAGTATATTATCTTTTACGTGGTGGAACCTAGCAAGCACTTGTTTAATTCAGGCAGATAATCTCAGTAGGCTCATTAGATTTCATATGTGTATGTCAACCACATTTACCACTTAGCTTACTTACTGCTTTGAACAGGTTAAGGTATACAGACCTGTTCTTAGCAAAAACATAAAATAGCTATACACCTGGTTCTTGTATTAGATTATGACTTTGAATTCTCTGCTACCAATACCTATAAAAAGTTGGAGGGAAATAAAATTCATGAAGTACTGCACTGTACTTGGACCATATCATTTAGTACTCCTAGAGTTGGTTTTACTAAACTGTGCTTTGCCTATACTGAAGGCTACTGAAAGTGACACAGCTTTGAAACCCATTATTGTGTTTCCTTTAAGGATGGAGGAGGAGGTAGTTTACTGTGACTTCTTTTATAAGGGCTGAAAGGAAATTTTTTTTCAAGGTGCAGTACTAGGAGAATTTATTTTGAGCTAGGATTTGTATGTATAAGCCTGTGTGTGTGTTTAATTTTTTACGGATATGGTAAATGATGCAACTGCTCAGGTAGCTCTTTGCAGTGTCTTCTAGGAAACTCAATTAAATTTTTGACCTGACTTTATCTTAGGACATAAGTAGCTTATGCCCTAACTTATGTCCTATGTTTTCAGTAATAATCTTATCACTTTCATTATATACTTTTTATTCCTCTCTTTATTGCCATTTTTTTTATTGCCACCTTCTTTCCCTTCCCCTCTTCATTTCTTTATTTTCTAACTAATTTATCTTTGTATTATGCCCGTTGCTGCCGAGTTGATTCTGATTCCCGGCAATCTCACAGGACAGAGTAGAGCTGTCCCTTAGGGTTTCCAAGGCTGTAATACTTGCAGAAGCAGACTGCACGTCTTTCTCTTGCAGAGCAGCTGGTGAGTTCAAACCGCCGACCTTCTGGTTAGCAGCTGTGTGCTTAACTGCTATACCACCACAGGCTCCTCTGTGTCACAGGGCATTAAAACATCACATGTCGGTATCTATAGCACAATGGATCTCTTGGTGGTAAGGTTTGGGAACTGAGTGCAAATCTTGACTTCTCTCACTGGATCCTCGAGGCTCTCCAGGATATCAAAACTGGTTGTGGCCTATGGGGTAGCCCCTCTCCTAGATTCCATTTCCTGAAGAGACGATTGTCTTTGTTTTCCCAGAAAGGGAGTGGTCTTTCTTTCCTCTTTCTCTGGTCTTCTACCCAGTCTCCTAATCCGAAAGCATTTCTAAACTATTTTTAAAAGATAGTTGCCTGTATTATAACTCTGTGATTTAATAAAATTTTTGAGTTAGGCAGACACCAATTTTATAATAAAAGTGAGCTAGTTACTTCGGCTCTTTTTCATGTTATGTTTTGTAATTTTTTAAAAAACCACTTAAAGCATTTACAGTCATGCATACATGACATCCATTCAGGCAACATCCTACCATATATATGACTGGTTATACTTTTTATTTTTATTTTTTGAAATTCGATTCTATTTTAGAACTCTTTAAACTTAACGTTTGCAAACATTTAACCAAAAAACATTTAACAGAGGGGGAAAAAAAACTCATCATCATTCTTAACTCATGGGGTAGAAGCGGGATCAATAAGAACAGGGTTCAAGACAGGGACTCCACTTTAACCTCTGCACGGCTGCCACCCCGGGGCACAAAAATACCTTCAAAGCTTGGTAACCCAGCTCTGTGCAATGTACAGAGTCTGCTGAGTTCCAGCCTCCAGGGCTGCCTCTGGAACCTGCTGGGTGCCACCCTTCTGGAACTTGCTTGGTACTGGCCTCTGGGGCAGGCCCTTCTCTGAACTTTGTGCCTGGTACTGGCGGTGACAGTCAGCCAAGTTCATGATTATCTTGGCTACGTCCTTCTGGTAATAAGGCTGCCCAGACATCAAGATCTTGGCCTCATGTGTGGGGTCCAACCAACTCACTAGGAGGATGGTCTGTGACATGCACTCAACATGCAGGATGTGCTCTCCACTCAGACAGAAGATCACTTCCACCAGCCACACCTCAAGGTGAGCTATATACGGTATATAATATGGTGTTCACACAACATCCAAATCACATGATGTCCTATTTCACAGAACATAGCCCAGACATTAAGCAATGCATACCCGTAATTGCAGAAAGATCAGTCTTGGATCATACAGAGGATAAACTAAATACGAAAGAAATATAAGAAAGTTCCTATAGCATAAAAGTATAAGATGACTTTAGACTTTTGTTCATGTCTAAATTTGTTTCCAATGCTATTTTAGGAAATACAGGCTATATCAAATATGATGAATAGGTGAAATTAGTTGAACCCTTTAATGTTGGTTATATTATTTATATACTCCAAATAGCTTAATTTAAAAACAAGCATTGTTTATAGACATATTTGCAAAATAAATTTAAATATATTTTTATTATTTTGTTAACAAATCAAACTTCTCAAGTTATTTCTATTAAACCTTCCTGGAAAGTTGTTTCACATCCTTCTGGTCATCTAAATTTATCACAGGGCTGTAACTAAGAAGGCTGATGAACCTTCTTTCTTTTTGATTATGCTTCATGGTGGGTGCTTGGATGTTCCTTCTGTAAGAAAAGTTTAGGTGGATAAATCAGTACACTGAATCGTAGGCAGCATGAAGCCGCTAGTTTTCTGCACTAACTAATTAGAAACAGTTTCAAAATTAATTAAGGCACAGTTGCCAGCTCAGTGTTACCAAGTGACATCCCACCAAAGTATTTCACCTTTTGGAAACTTGCTTAATTGTTCTTTGGCATTTAGGTTTTTGTTTCATGGTAACTTTTTTTTTTTGAACTGCTAAGGAGATCTACAGTTACCAAGTTGATTTTTTATGCTTTTATATGTGTAATTTCTCCTCTGCTTGATACCTTTTTTCCCTTAAACTATATTCAATTCAATTTCTTTTCTTTCTAGCTTTTGCTAATTTATCAACCCATAGCGGAAGTCTCTCATGCTCCACAGAAGCTAGTTCATACAATAACAGTGTACTGATTTGCCAAGTAAGTGCCCACTCTCCAGCTAAACATTCTGTGTTTTATTTAATAAAAACAAAAGGAAATGGTTTGTTTAAATTTATCTGAAGCAGAGAAAAAGACATCTCAGAAACTGCTAAGAAAGGAGGAATTAACCTCGTTATCTACAATTAAAAGGCTCTTTTTTCACGGCTACAGCAGCTGAATCATAAGCAGCACTGACACACGTCAGGCTAAATATATGCTTTAATTACAAGGCCTCACTGTACAACGTGCATATCTGTGTAACAGTGCTCAACATGACTGATAAGGCTGCAAGGAAAACAGACATGTGCATATTTATAGTTAGAGATTTCAGTATCCCTTCCCAATAATTGGGAGAACAAGTAGAAACTAAGTGTACTTATTTTCTTGTCTACTTGGCCTTTATAGGACACTGTATCCAACATGCAGCCCCGGTGGCTCAGTGGTTAAGAATTCAGCTGCTAACCAAAAGGTCTGAATCCACCAGCCGCCCCTTGGAAACCCTATGGGGCAGTTCTACTCTGTCCTACAGGGTCGCTTTGAGATGGAATTGACTCAACAGTGACGGGTTTGGGTTTTTGTTTGTTTGTTTGTTTTATATCCAACACAGAAGAAAACATTCTCTTCAGGTACAAAAGAACATTCACCAAGAAAGACCGTATTTTGGACTATAAAACAAGTCTCAATAAATGTACAAGGATTCAAGTCACACAAAGTATACTCTCTGACCATAACAGAAATCAACGACAGAAAGAGCTCTAGAAAATCCTCAAATTGTCAGGAAATAAAAAACAACTTCTAAATAAACTGAGGATCAATGAACAAACAAGAGCTATTAGGAAGTATTCTGAAATGAATGAAAATGAAAATACAACCTATCAAAATCTGAGATACCACTAGTACAGTACTTAAGGGAAATTTATGTAGTAGGGTCTCAAAGAAACTAGAAAAACAAGAGCAAACTGAACTCAAAGCAAGCAAAAGAAAGGAAACAAATATCAGAGCAGAAACCAATGCAATAGCAAAGAAAAAACAGAAATGAATTGAAGCAAAAGCTGGCTCTCTGAAAAGAACAATAAGATTGATAAACCTCTAGAGCAAGCACGATGAGAAAAAAAAACACAAATTACCAAGAATGAGAGCAGTGACATCACTATAGATTCTGCAGATATTAAAACGTTAAAGAAATATTAACTTTAGCTAATAGATCCAGCGACTCATATGAAACAAATTCCTTTAAAGAGAGAAACTACCAAACCTTACCCAAGAAGATATGGATGATTTGAATAGCCCTAAATCTACTAAAGAAAGAAAACCTGTAGTTAAAAACCTTTCCTCAGAAAAAACTCCAGGCCTAGAAGGCTTTGCCCACAAATCCTACCAAGCTTTACATAAGAAATAACACCAATGCTAGACTAACTCTTACAAAGAAGTGAAGAGGAGTGAATACTCCCCAACTCATTTTATAAGGCCAGTATTAACATGGATATCAAAAACAGTGACATTATTCCACTACGATGGCTAAGATTAAAAAAAGAAAATAACAAATATTGGTGAGAATGTGGGGGACAGTGGAACACTTATCCATTGCTGGTGGGAATACAAAATGGTACAGTCCCTGTGGAAAAGTGTGGCAGTTCCTCAAAAAACTTAAAATAGAACTACCATAAACTGAAAACCCACTGCCATCAAATTGATTCAGACTCATAGCGACCCTGTAGGACAGAGTAGAACTGCCCCGTTGGGCTTCCAAGGCCAAAAGTCTTTACAAAACCAGACTGCCACATCTTTCTCCCACAGAGTGGCTGGTGGTCTTCAACCGGAGACCTTTTTGGTTAGCAGTTGACTGCACCACAAGGACTCCCAGACCTACCATATGACTCAGCAATTCTACTCCTGGATATATAGCCAAGAGATCTGAAAGCAGAGACTCAGATACTTGTACACCAATGTTCAATGCAGCACTATTCACAATAGCCAAAAGATAGAAACAACCTAAACGTCCATCAACAGACGAATGGATAAAAAAAAATGTGGTATATATATATATATACAACGGAATACTACTCAGCCAGTAAAAATGAAGCCTTGATACATGCTACAATACACATGATACAATATTGAAGACATTATGCTGAGTGAATTGAGTCAATCACAAAAGGACAAATATTGTATAACCTCACTTATTTAAAAAGATAAGAATAGGTAAATGTATAGAGACCAAAGTTTATTAGCGGTTACCAGGGGTGAGAGGGAGGGGTAAATGGGGGTTATTGTTATTGAGTACTAAGTTTCAGTTTACTGTGATGGAAAAATCACACTAACTAAGGGTAGGGTTGTACAGCCAATTAACGTAATGGCTATCGCTACGTTACACACCTGTAAAAAGTTGAATTGGCCAAAAGTTGTGTGACAGGTATATAAGTATAGCAACAAGAGGCTATAATTATATACCTGCTGAGGCTGCTTATGTACAACCAAATACCTCATGGGATTTGGTTCTTTAGTTTGGAGGTTTAGGGTCATGGTCTCATTGGACATCCCAGTTAACTGGCCTAATAACGTGTTCAGCGCTGTTGTTCTACCACCTAGTTCACTGTGTAGTGCTTGGGGTCTTAATAGCTTGCAAGCGGCCATTCGAGGTACAACAATTAGTTTATCTGCCTGCAGCAACAGAGGAAGAAGGAAAATCAGGAGCAGGAGGAGGAAATGGACTGTGTGGCTAACTGTCTCCATGAACTGCCCTCTGTGTCATAAGACCAGAACTGGATGCTGCCTGGCTATCATTACTGAACATTTCTATCAAAGATTCTATAAAAGAACGTTGATCAAAAAGGGGAAAACGCAGATCAGAATTTCAAATTCTCATGGAATCCACAATTTCTGGAGCCATGGAGGCTAGGGGAACTCCTGAAACTACTGCTCTGAGATGTATCATCTTTAAACGTTAAACCAAAAGCATACCCTGAAGTCTTCTTAAAATAAAAACAATGGTTTAGCTTAACTAGTACTAGTGAAGAACTTCTGCCTTGAGTGTGTGCTTTTTTAAGATCTATCTACATGGGATCAAACTGACAACAGCCAACTCAAAAGATGAGATAGGAAACTTAGGGGGCAGTGAAGTTACGTTAATTGAGGAGGAACAACTTAGAAAAGGCGGGTGACAATGATTGCACAATTCAAAGAATGTATTAATCAATGTCACTGAACTGTACATGTAGAAATCGCTGGGTTGGTGTACGTTCGACCATGCATATTCTCAACAACAAAAATAAATCAACAACCAAAAAAAAGACATTACAAGGAAAGGCAAGCAGAAACCAATATCCCTCAGGAGCATAGATACAAAAATTCTTAACAAAATTCTACCAAATCAAATCCAAGAATGTCTAAAAAGGATAATAAATTATGACCAAGTGGTGTATACTTCAGGAATGCAAGGTTGATTTAACATTCTAAAATCAGACTAAACGCTTTTCCCTGAAGACCAGGAACAAGGCAAGTATGTCTACTCTCACCACTTCTATTTCACATTATACTGAAAGTTGTAGCCAGGGCAATAAGGCATGAAAAAATAAACAAATAAATGGGATATAGACTGGAAACAATGAAATCTGTCTTTAGTCAGGGATATGACACCTATGTAGAAAATCCAAAAAAATCTACAAAAAAGCTATTAGGACCAATAAGTAAGGTTACAGGATACAAGGTTGAAATATGAAAATTAATTTTATTTCTACATGTAAGTAATGAACAGTTAGATGTTGAAATGGAAGAAACAATACCATTTATAATATAAAAAAATATTAAATACTTAGGGATAAATTTGACAAAAGGTGAACAGGGTCTACACACTGAAAACTATAAAATATTGCTGAGAGAAACTAAAGTAAGGTCTGAATAAATGGAGAGGTATACTATATTTATAGGTCAATACTATTAAGACATCAATTCTTCCTACATTGACCCATATACTCAGTGCAATCCCAACTAATATCCCAGCAGGCTTTTTTGGTAGAAATCGACAAGCTGATTCTAAAATTCATGTAGAAATGCAAAGGACCTAGAGTAACCAAAACAAATTCGAAAAAGAAGAACAAAGGTGAAGAACTAACACTCCGATTTCATGACTTCTTATAAAGCTACAGTAATCAAAACAGCATTGCATCTAGATAAATAGATCAAAAGGAACAGAACAGAGTCCACAAACAGAACCACACAAATATGGACAACCGGCTTTCGGAAAACATGCAAGAGAATGCAGTGGAAAACAGATGGTCTTATCAACAAATGGTGACAGAACAACTGGAAATCTAAATGCTAAGCATAGCCTTTGACTCATACCCGAAACTATACAAAAATTAACTGAAAGTGGATCACAGACCTAGCTGTAAAAACTAAAACTATAAAACCTCTAGAAGAAAACTGTTGGGTAGGCAAAGATTTCTCACAACGCTGAAAATATAATCTATCAAAAAAATTCATAAATCTGACTTAAAATTAAAAACTCTGCTCTCCCAAAGACAATGTTAAGCGAACACAAAGAAAACCACAGACTAGGAGAAAATATTTGCAAATCATACATCTGATAACAGACTGGTGTCTCAAATATATAAAGAACTCTCAAAACTTAATTAGAAAACAAACAACCCAATTTAAAAAAATTTGGAAAGATTTGAATAGGCACTTCACCAAGGAAGAAAACTGGTAAATAGGCACAGAAAACTGGTAAATAAGCACATAAATGGATGCTCAATTTCATTAATTATTAGGGAAATACACAATAAAACCTCAAGATAGATTACACCCCTCTGAGAATATGTACATCTCAAAAAGACTGACCATACAAAGTGTTGAAGATGTACAGTAGCTGGAACTGGGATAAGCTGCTAGTGAGAATATGAAATGACACATACGCTTTGGAAAACTGGTAGTTTCTTCGAAAGTTAAACATGGAGCAACTCCATGATCCAACCACTCCACTCCTGCTACTTACCCAAGACAAACAAAAGCCTATGGCCATACAAACACTTATATATGAATATTCACAGCAGCTTCATTTGTAATAACCAAAAACTGAAAATAAATGCCCATCAACGGATGAACGAATAAACATATTATGGTAGATCCGCACAATGGAATACTATTCGGTAATTAAAAAGAATGACACATTGATGCGATAACTCAGGTGAATCTCAGATTACCCTGACTGTAGTAAGAGAAAAAAGAATACGTACTGTATGACTTTATTTATATAAAATTCTAAAAAATGAAAACTAACCTGTAGTTACGAGAAGATTAGTAGTTGCCTGTGGAAGGGGCTGGGAACAAGGAGGGACAGGAGGGGTGGGTGAAAGGGAGGAATTACAAAGGAGGATGAGGATCTTGTAGGATTTATAGCGTTTTATTTTGCCTGAGGGTGCTCCCCAAATTGCCAGCCTTTCAGATCTGAAAGCTAAAAGCCACCACCTTATAACTTCAAGGCAGCAAAAGGAAGGGCTCAGGGAGATGGAGCAGTTGGAAATTTAGGGTAGAAATTCTGGAAGCAAGGGTGCCATAGAAAGGACCAATCTGAGTACAAATCCTACCCAAATCCCTGGCTGACTGTTAACTACCCAGGGTGAGATTTATGAGTTTGATGTTCTTTTGACTAGTGAGTGCATTACTTAACCCACACACCGTTTGAAGTGTCAGAGGTCAGAATTCAGGGCTGGAAGAAAGCTTCTCCAGGTCTTTGCACATGTCATCATAATACTTTGTCTTCTCGAGTCACCCTTTGAAATCTTCTGTTCAGTTCTTTTACTTCAGTATTTTTTCCTTTCGCTTTAGCTACTCGATGTTCAAGATTAAGTTCCAGAGTCTCTTCTGACATCCAGTTAGGTCTTTTCTTTCTCTCCTGTCTTTTTAATGACCTCTTGCTTTCTTCATGTATGATGTACTTGATGTCATTCCATAACTCGTCTGGTCTTCGGTCTTTAGTATTCAGGCCATCAAATCTACTCTTGAGATGGTCTCTAAATTCAGGTGGGATATACTCAAGGTCGTATTTTGGCTCTCATCGACTTGTTCTAATTTTCTTCAGTTTCAACTTGAACTTGCATATGAGTAATTGATCGTCTGATCTGCAGTCAGTTCCTGGCCTTGTTCTGCCTGATGATATTGAGCTTTTCCATCGTCTCTTTCCACGGATGCAGTCGATTTGATTCCTGTGTGTTCCATCTGGCGAAGTCTATGTGTACAGTCGCCGTTTATGTTGGTGAAAAAATGTACTTGCAACGAAGAAGTCATTGGTCTTGCAAAATTCTATCATGGGATCTCCCGCATCATTTCTATTACCAAGGCCATATTTTCCAACTACCTTCTTTGTTTCCAACTTTTGAATTCCAATCACCAATAATTATCAGTACATCCTGACTGCATGTTCAATCAATTTCAGACTATAGAAGTTGGTAAAAATCTTCAGTTTCTTCATCTTTGGCCTTAGTGGTTGGTGTGTGAATTTGAATAATAATCATATTAACTGGTCTCCCTTGTAGGCGAGTGGATATTATCCTATCACTGACAGCGTACTTCAGGACAGATCTTGAAGTGTTCTTTTTATCCATCAATGCAATGCCATTCTTCTTCTTGTTGTCACTCCCAGCATAGTAGACCATATGACTGTCTGATTCAAAATGACCAACACCAGTCCATTTCAGCTCACTAATGCCTAGGATATCGATCTTTATGGGTTCCACTTCATTTCTGATGATTTCCAATTTTCCTAGATTCATACTTCATACCTTCCAGGGTCCGATTATTAATGGATGTTTGCAGCTGTTTCTTCTCATTTTCAGTTGTGCCACATCAACAAATGAAGGTCCCAAAAGCTTTACTCCATCCATGTCATTAGGGTCGACTCTACTTTGAGGAGGCAGCTCTTCCCCAGTCATCTTTTGAGTGCCTTCCAACCTGGGGGGCTCATCTTCCAGCACTGTATCAGACAATGTTCCGCTGCTGTTCATTAAGGTTTTCACTGGCTAATGGTTTTCAGAAGTAGGCTGCTAGGTCCTTCTTCCTAGTCTGTCTTAGTCTGGAAGCTCAGCTGAAACCTGTCCTCCATGGGTGACCCTGCTGGTATTTGAATACAGGTGGCATAGCTTCCAGCATCACAGCAACACACAAGCCCCCACAGTACGACAAACTGACAGACGCGTGGGGGGAAAAGAGGCTTACATAACTGGAAAAACATTACATGCTCATGGACTGGAAGATTTAACACTGGTGAAAATGTCAATAAAACCCAAAGCAATCTATAGATATAATGCAATCCCAATCCAAATCCCAAAAACATTCTTTAATGAAATGAAAAAACTAATTTCTAACTTTATATGGAAAGGAAAGAGGCCCCGAATAGCTAAAACAATACTGAAGAAGAAGAGCAATGTAGGAGGCCTCACACTTACCGATCTCAAAACTTACTATACAGCCACAGTAATCAAAACAGCTTGGTACTGGTTCAATGGCAGGCATATAGACCAATGGAATAGAATTGAGAACCCAGAAGTAAATCTGTTCATATACAGGCAGCTAAAGGGTCGAAATTCTTTGAATGAGAATGAAACAGTCTTTTTGACAAACGGTGCTGGCAAAACTGGATATTCATTTGCAGAAAAATGAGACAGAATGCATACCTCATAACATGCACAAAAACTAACTCAAAATGGATCAAAGACCTAAATGTTAAAGCTAAAACTATAAAGTTCCTGGAAGACAACATAAGGACAAAACTAGGGGACCTAACTTTCATCATAAATAGCCTATCAAACACAGCTAGAAAAGCACAAACAACAGAAGATAAATCAGATAACTGGAGATTAAAACATGTAGAAAACTTCAACAACACAACAACAAAAAGACAAGCAATCCAATCAAAAAGGGGGCACAGGACATGAACAGAGACTTCACCAACGAGGACATTCAGGTAGCCAACAAATACATGAAAATATGCTCATTATCAGTAGCCATTATAGAGAGAGAGATGCAAATCAAAACTACAATGAGAAAGTGTCTTAGTTATCTAGTGCTGCTATAACAGAAATATCACAAGTGGATGGCTTCAACAAAGAGAAGATTATATATCTCACAGTCTAGTAGGCTACAAGTCCAAATTAAGGGCATCAACTCCAGGGGAAGGCTTCTCTCTGTCGGCTCTGGAGAAAGACCCTTGTCATCAATTTTCCCCTGATCCAGGAGCTTCTCAGCACAGGAACCCCAGGTACAAAGGACGTGCTCTGCTCCCGGCACCTCTTTCTTGGTAGTATGAGATCTCCATGTCTCTCTGTTTGCTTCTCTCTTTTATATCTCAAAAGAGATTGACTTAAAACACAATCTAATCTTGTAGATTGAGTCCTGCTTCATTAACATAACCACTGCTAATCCCACCTCATTAACATCATAGAGACAGGTTTACAACACACAGGAAAATCACATCAGATGACAAAATGGTGCACAATTACACAATATTGGGAATTACGGCCTAGCCAACTTGACACACATTTTGGGGGAACAAAATTCAATCTGTAACAGATACTATCTCACCCACCCCTACAAAAATGCCAATGATCAAAAAAACAGAAAATGACAAATACTGACAAGGGTGTGGGGAGACTGGAACTATTATACGCTGCTAGAGGGATTGTAAAAATGGTACAACCACTATGGAAAATGGTATGGAACTTCCTCAAAAACATGAAGTAGAAATACCCTATGATCCAGCAATCACACTCCTAGGTATATATTCAAGAGATATAAGTGCAGTGACACAAATAGACATATGCACACCTGTGTTGATTCCAGCACTATTCACAATAGCAAACAGATGGAAACAACCTAACCGCCCATCAACCGATCAATGGATAAACAAATTGTGGTAATTACATAAAATGGAATACTACACAACTATAAAGAATAATGAGGAGTCTGCAAAACATCTTATAATGTAGATGAATCTGGAGGACATTATGATGACTGAAATAAGTCCAATCACAAAACAACAAATATTTTATGGTCTCACTTTTTTATAAACATGAAGGACCTATAATATCTAAAACTTTTTTTTTTAAGTTGGAAGATTTACTCTACCTGATTTCAAGAATTACTATAAAGCTAGTAATCAAGCAATCAAGACAGTGTGATACTGGCATAAAGATCAGAGTCCAGAAAAAGACTCCCACATATATTGACAATTAATTTTCAACAGCTGCCAAGGCAATTCAATTAAGAAAAGATAATCTTTTCAAAAAAATGGTGCTAGAAAACTGGATCTCCCTATGGAAAAAAATGAACCTTAACCCTTTCCTCATACCATACGTTAATATTAAGTCAAGACAGACCATAGTTTAAACCACAAAATAACTTTTAGGGAAGAAAAAAAAAACATAGTATAATTTTTCAATCTTCAGGTGAGCAATGATTTCTTAGGACACAAAAGCCATACAAAATAAAAAAAAACCAACTGAGAAATTCAACTTAATAAAAAGTAAAAGCACTTGCTCTTACAAAGGCAGTATTAAGAAAATTAAAAAGCCATGCAAAGACTGGGGAAAAAATACCTGTCAACACATGCATGTGTGTATCCAATATACATAAAGAACCCTTACGACCCGATAATAAGAAGGCAAACAAACCAATTTTTTAAAAACCAGGCAAAGATTTGCACACAGACATATCACGAAAGAAAATAAACAGTCGGGCCACACCTGAAATTATGTTTAAAATCACAAATAATCAAAGGAATGGTAATTAAAATTACAATGAGATATGTCTCAGTTATCTTGTGCTGCTAGAACAGAAATACAAGTGAGTAGTGTTAACAAACAGAAATTTACTTTCTAAGAGTTTAGGAGGCTAGAAGTCTTAATTGAGGGTACTGGCTCTAGGGGAAGGTTTTCTCCCCTTGTCAGCTCTGGGGAAAGGTCCTTGTCTCTTTGAGCTTCTACTCCTGGGCGATCTTTATGTGGCTTGGCATTTCTCTTCTATCTCTTTTTGCTAGCTTGTGTTTAATTTCTTTTATGTCTCAAAAGAGATTGACTCAAAACAACACCCTACACTAATCCCGCCTCACTAACACAACAAAGAAAACCCATTCCCAAGTGGGATTATAATCACAGGCATAGAGGATTTACAACACATATTTTGGGGGGACACAGTTCAATCCATGAGAAGATACCATTACACATCCATTAAACCCAGACCCAGTGCCGACACATCCATTAGAATGGCTAAAATTAAAAAGTCTGATTATACCAGCTAGAATTCTCATACACTACTCGTGGGAATACAAACTGGTACAGACACTTTGAGAAACAGTTTGCCAGTTCATTAAGTTAAACATGCACCTACCATAAAAAAAAAAAAAAAAAAAAAAAAATTTTTTTTTTTTTTTTTTTACCATATGACCCAGCATATTCCACTTCTACATATTTCCCCAAAAGAAATAAAAATATGTCTACACAAGGACTTCTACACAAATTCATAGCAGGTTTGCTGACAGTAGCTAAAAACTGAAACAATCCAAACATCCTTCATATGGTAAATGGACAGCCCCCCAGTACCCCAGTGCCGTCAAGTCGATTCTGACTCATAACGACCCTATAGGACAGAGTAGAACTGCCCAAATGGACAGGGAAATGCCAAATGCAAACTAAGAAATACCACTCAGCAATAAAATGAAACGAACTGCTGATACCCAAACTACTGTTCATCCCAAAAACATCATGGTAAGAGAAAGGCCCGTAACCCACAGCCGTTGAGTTGATTCCGAGTCATAGTGACCCTATAGGTTAGAGCAGAACTGCCCCATGGGGTTTTCAAGGCTGTAAATCTTTATGGAAACAGACTGCCACATCTTTTTCCCACGAAGCAGATGGTGGGCTCAAGCCACTGACCTTTTGTTTAGCCTCTGAGCACTTAACCACTGTGCCACCAGGGCTCTTAAGAGAAAGAAGCCAGACATAAAAAAAAAACAACACACTCTGTGTCTTGGCTTCCTAGTGCTGCTGCAATACAGAAATACCACAAGTTGAGCGGCTTTAAAGAACAGAACTTTATTTTCTCAGAGTTGGGAGCCTAGAAGTCCAAATTCAGGGTACAGGCTCTAGGGGAAGGCTCTGTTTGTCGGCTCTGGGGGAAGAACCTTGTCTCAGCTTCAGAGCTCTGGCTTTCCTGGATTCCTTGGCAATCTGCATGTGGCATGCATTTAGTCTCTGTGTCTATCCTGCTCCTTATAATTCAGAAGTGATTACCTCTAGGACACACCTTACACTGATATGGCCTCATTAACATAACAAAGAAATCCTATTTCCAAATAGAATTACATCCACAGGTATTTTGGTGATGACACAAACACAATTCAATCTATAACACGGTATGATTCTCTTTGTACAAATTTCTGGGAAATAATGACAGAGAGCAGAACAGTAGCTGCATCAAGGGTGCGTGGAAGGGACTGAGAGCAAATGAGCATGAGTGAACTTTTCTGGGTGACAGAAATGCTCTTTATCTTGACTGCTGTCTTAGGCTGGGATCTCTAGAGAAGCAAAACCAGTAAAGCATGTAAGTATAAACAGAGAGAGATTTATATCAAGGAAATGGCTCATGTGATTGTAGAGGCTGGAACCTGTCAAGTCCGTGGATCAGGATAGAGGCTTCTCTTGATTCACGTAACTGCAAGGGCTGGTGAACCCAAGATCAGCAGGTCAGAGAGCAGAGCTCTTGCTCACAGGCTGTGAAGATCAATGAATCCCAAGACTGGCAGGCAAGACTGCAAGCTTCTCCTGATTCACGTAGTCGCAGGGGCTCGCAAATCCAAGGCTGGCAGGTGCGGGGGCAGGGCTCCCACTCGCAGGCTGTAAAGATCCACAAAACCCAAGACTGGCAGATAAGCTGATAGCTCAAGTCCCAAGAACTGGAGATCAGATGAACAGGAGGCAGCCAAGGATCCAGAGTGAGCAAAAAGCCAGAAGACCTGCTTACATTTGGATGCAAGCCACACCTCCAAGGGAACTCCCATCTACTGACTGGCTACTCCCAGCAGATCTCATCATAGGAGGAATCACATATAAACACTGAGAATCATGGTCCAGCCAAGCCGACACACAATCGTAACTATCACAACTGTGATACTAGTTACATGACTGTATACATTTATGGTCGAAGTGGGAACAATTTGAGCAACAAAATCAACAATGCAGTATTGGATTACCGTATTTTTATGCAAATAATGCAAGCGTTATACATTTTTTGTGAGAATGGTGCAGGATCAGGCAGTGTTTCGTTCTGTTATATGCAGGGTCGCTATGAGTTAGAACCTACTCGACGGCACCTAACAACATATGTGTGTGCATATTATTTACATAACTGCGCTATTTGAGAAAAGTACAGTATCACCCAAAGTATAAAATAAATATGAGTCCATGCTAATCACAGAATGGGCATTAAATAACAATAAGGAGATAATGTCATAGACAGATAACTGATGTATTTGTAGGTGATATGACATACCCCAGCAAAAATAAGTGGAAGAATAGAAAAAACAGGAACGGCAGAAAGCTGATGATTATTCACATGGTAATGGATTTTTTAATGGATATTTATAGAGTTTGTTGTACTATTGTCTCTACTTTTCTGTGTACTTTACTATTTCTACAATAAAAAGTTTAAAGTCACAGAAAGGAAAAAAAAAAAAAGAACATCCAGGCTAGGGTAAAGTAGGACAGCAAAAAATTAACTTTTAAATTCCCAGTTCAATGTACAGTAACAAAAAAAGAGATGTGGGAATGAAGGTGAAAACTGAACTGAACTGTGGGATTATAAATGGTACCCCATCAAACCTTTTTAATCACATATGCCCTTTAGTTCGGTGATTTATTGTATGATTAACTTAACTGAAAACCAGGTAGATTCCAACTCATAGCGACCCTGCACAACACAGGAGAACTACCCCATAGGGTTTCCAAGGCTGTGATCTTTATGGATGCAGGCTGTCGCATCTTTCTCCCATGCAGCGGCTAGTGGGTTCAAACCACCGACATTTCCGTTATCAGCCAAGCACTTTAACCACTGTACCACCGGGGCTCCTAACTTAACTGAGGACACACACAATTTTAGAATTAACCCATTTTCTGTTTTGTAAATTTCTGAAATTCTTCCACTTCTGTAATAGATATCGCACTTTTCAGAGAATGCCAGATTGGTGGTTCAGGTGTTCATAAAGATGTTAGCAAGCATTTAAGGAAAGGATCTAGTAAGACCAAACGGTTTAAAAAAAAAAAAAAAACAACACATAACTAAATTGAAAATTAAACTGCTATTTAGAAACAAAAACAAAACAACAACAAAAAAATTCAAGGGCAAATAGGCTTCAAATCCTGATTCACGCACTTACAAGCTATGTGGCTTTTTCAAGGCATGAGCTTCATTTTATAAAACACAGAGAATACATCACCCATGTGTCGCTATGGAGCCCTGCTAGTGCAGTGGTTAAGACCTCAGCTACTAACCAAAAGGTGAGCAGTTCGAATCCCCCAGCCACTCCTTGGAAACCCTGTGGGGCAACAGAATCAACTCAACAGCAACAGGTTTTTTATGTGCCACTATGAGTCAGAAGTAAGGCCTGGCAACCTGCTTCCAAAAGGTCAGAGCCTTGAAAACCCTATGGAGCAGCTCTGCTTTGCAACAGTTCTACTCTGCAAAGTCATGAGTCGGAATTGACTCAACGGCAACTAACAACAAAGACGTTGAGAATGAAGGGAAGATGACATTTTAAACAAGGCAGTGAAGAAAGGACTCTGATGGAGTGAGTTGAGCACAACTACATGGTGCCCGGTGAATACCACCAACTGCTCTGACGGGGATTAGAACACAGGGTCCCAGACAGAGATGGAGAAAAACGTAGAATAAAGTTCTAACTCACACACACACACAAAAAAAGACCAGACTTATTGGTCTGACGGAGACTGGAGAAACCCGAAGAGTATGGCCCTCAGACACCCTTTTAACTCGGTACTGAAGCCACTCCCCTGATGTTCACCCTTCAGCCAAAGATTAGACAGCCCATAAAACAAAACAAGACTAAACGGGCACACCAGCCCAGAGGCAAGGATGAGATGGCAAAAGGGGACAGAAAAGCTGGACAAATGGAAATGAGGAACCCAAGGTTGAGAAGGGGAGAGTGTTGACATGTCGTGGGGTTGGCAACCAATGTCACAAAATGATATGTGTATTAATTGTTTAAAGAGAAGCTAATTTGCTCTGTAAACCTTTGTCTAACCCACAATTAAAAGAAAAGAAGGAAAAGGCCTCTGACGAAAGGACTTCTGAGCAGAGACGTGAATGAAACAAGAAAGGGAGCTGGGAGGTTTAAGGGATAGGCCAGTCTAGACGGAGAAAAGACAGTAAAAGGCTCTGATGCAGAAACATAATTGGCATATCTGAGGAACAGGTGAGGCTAGGGCAGACTAAGGAAGGGGGACACGAGAGGAGAAAAATGTAGAATGAAGCGCAGAGAAACACAAATCAAAACCACTGAGATACCATTTCACTCCCACTAGAATAGCTAAGAACAAAATTAAAAAACAGAAAATAACAAGTGTTGGAGAGTATGTGGGAAAACTGGAACCCTCATCATTGCTGGTGGAAAGGCAAAACAGCGCCATTGTGGAAAACAGTCTGGTGATTTCTCAAAAACTAGAGGTAGAGCTGCCATATAACCCAGCAATTCCACTCCTAGGTACATACCCTAGGGATCTAATGGAAATGACACAAACAGACATGTGCACACCTATGTTCATCACAGCACTATTCACAATAGCAAAAAGTTGTAAACGACCTAGGTGCCCATCAACAGATGAACAGATAAGTATAAAATGTGGTACACACATACAATGGAATACTACTCAACGATAAAGGAAAATGAGTTTCCACATCTTGGAACACGGATGAACCTGGAGGACATTATGTTGAGCAAAATAAACATGCCAATCACAGAAAGACAACTGTCATTTCATATGTTTATGAAATGACATAAATAGGTAAACATACAGAAACTAATGTTTCTTTGTGGTTACCAGGGATGAGGTGGGGATGGAGAGAGGGAGAGGTACTCCCTAGGTAGTAGTCACTTTTTGTTTAGAGTAATCGGAAAGGCACCATTTGTGGGTGAAGTTCGCACAGCATGACTGATGTAAACGATGCCAATAAGCTGCACACAGGGAAAAGAATGAATGGGCAAATGCTAGGTTCTACAGTTTTATAACAATAAGAACAACCAAAAAAAAGCAGGGGGGTGGGGAGGAGCTACAGATGCTGATACTAATTAGACATAACCAATCATCTCATGGAATTAGTTCTCTTGGTTTGGAAGCTTAGGGTCGTGGTCTTGTGGGACAATCCAGTCAACTGGCATAATACAGCTCTTAAAGTTTAGGTTCTACCTCCCAAAATGGTGAGTAGTGTCTGGGGTCTTAAACGTTTGTGAGTAGCCATCTAAGATACAACTATTGGTCTTTATTCATCTGGAACAAAAGAGAAAGAAGAAAATCCAAGAATCAGAGAAGAAATTGGACTACAGGGCTAACTGTCTCCATGAACCCCTGCATCCTCCACCCTGGGACCAGAAGAACTAGATGGTGCCCAGCTACCACGGAACTTTCTGATCAGGGACAGAGCAGATGAATCCTGATAAAAAGGGAGAAAAATGTGGGATGTAACTTCAAAGCCTTAAAGAATCCAGACGTACTAGACCTATTGAGGCTGGAGGATTCCCCAAGGCTATGGTCCTGGAGTTGCTCTTCAAACCCTAAATTGAAACTATCCCTGAAGTCTCCGTAACAGTCTAGCCCAAAGAGTAAAGATTGCCACCCTTGAGTAGTTTGCTTAAAATGCATATATACACACACACACACATATACACACACACACACACACACATATAAGACCAATGGGTCAACAGTATTTTAAAACAGATGATAAGGTTGGGAGGCAGGAAGATTAAATAAATGGAAGTGAAACAACCAGGACAGAATAATGAGAATGTTGACACACTGCGAAGAATGTAACCGATGTCAATGATCATTATGTCTAGAAACTGTGAAATGGAAGGGGGTTTTGCTGTGTATATTTTCACCAAAAAAGAAAAGGAAATCTTAAAAAAAAAAAAAATGTAGCACGATCAAGCAAGGTGAGGTCCCTGGATGGCGCAAATGGTTTGCACTCAACTGCTAACCTAGAGGTTGGTAGTTTGAACCCACCCAGCGGTACTGAGTAAGAAAAGGCCTAATGATCTGCTTCAGTTGAGGTTACAGCCAAGACAACCATTTGGAGCAGTTCTACTCTGTAACACATGGGGTTGCCATGAGTTGGAATCAACAGCAAACAACAAAGCAAGGTAAGTGAGCAAACATTATAGGGCCTGACAGGATTTTACTCTGGTGAAACGGGAAGCTAGTGGAGGGTTTGAAGCAGAGGAGTGACGTGATGTTTTCACAGGGTCTCTCCGGTTGCTGTGTGGAGGAGAGACTCCCCAGAATAAAGGCAGAATACTGAGCTGTTCCCTCCAAGGACACTCAGCCACATAGTTCTCACCTGAACGCCTGACTCTTTGGGTCTGGGGCTCCTTCGTCCAAAGCTTCTCCTCTCTCTCTAACTGTGATATCACATCTGGCTTGAAGGACTGATGTCCTGTGAACAGACAAGGAGATATTTTTAAATGAAAATGTTAATGGCAAAGATTACTGAAATGTTTGGTTCCAATCCCATAATCTAAAGCTCCCCTCCATCAAGAGTTTTTCAAACATTTTTTATTGTGACCCATTGTAAGAAATATAGTACACACATATACATACACAAATATATGTAAATGAAAAAAATAAAAGATTTAATTTTTTCTTTTTTGCTTTCATCATATTCCTTCCAGAGTTTCACATTACTCTGCAAGCAGCTACAGTTATTGCCACAGTGTGCCCTGCTCTACCTAAGACGCTCTAATATTGCTATTCTATCCTATTTTATTAAAAACAAGCTGATGCAACTTACTTTAAAAACTTCATGACCTGGCAATGGATCATGACCTACCATTTTTTGAAGGATATATGAAATAAAGAGCCAGGAGCAGTCAAACTCGATTGCTCATTTACAGTTTGTTTATAAAAGATAAACTTTTGCCTTGGGACAAAGACCAGAAATGTCTTCATGCTCCAAAGGGATTGGAAAGCTTGGGTCGCTGAACTTCCCAAAGCCTTGAAATAGTGGGTGAAGGCCAGAGATGCTGCTAATATCCTACAATGCATAGAACAGCCCTCCGTAACAAAGAGCTACCTGGCCCAAAATGTCAACAGTGCCATGGCTGAGAAACCCTATTCCAGGGGCTGATGCCAAGTTACAGAAGGCGCCTTCCTCACCCAGAGAGACCAGGTTCCTGAAGTTCTCCAGCATCACGTCTCGGTACAGTGTCCTCTGGGTGGAGTCCAGCAGCCCCAGCTCCTCCTCAGTGAAGACCACAGCCACGTCCTTGAATGTCACTGCGTCCTGCAACATCAAACACACACAATCTCAATCTCACAACCGATGTCCCTGGAAGGACAGCACTGAGGAGGTGGAAAGGATTTGTAGCAGCAGGAGCTAACTTTTAGTAAAGTTTTTCCCCGTCCCCTTTAACCAGTAAAGCCAGCTGCTGTGGAGTCGATTCCAACTTACGGGCCCCGCATGTGTCACAGCTGAACTGTGCTCCACAGGGTTTTCAATGGCTGATTTTTCAGAAGTAGATTGTCAGGTCTTTCTTCTGAGGCACCCCTGGGTGGACTAGAACCTCCAACTTTTCTGTTAGCAAGTGAGCGCTTAACCATCTGCTCCACCCTGGGACTCTCATCCCACAACTACAACAAACGTGCTGCCAAATAAATAAATCAAAGAAAAAAATACCTTGTGCAATAAACATGGTGTCCTTTGTACAGCTAAATCCGTCAGCTGTAATTGTCAAATCATGGCCTATACACATTTTCCACTGTGACAGATAGTGCCAAATTTCATCCCAACAGTGTTTGGTAGTACTTTTATCTCCTTCTCTCACTGGGTGTTACCATTATTTTGTTAATACCTGCCAACCTAACAGGCCTTTAGTAACCTTCCAGGGCTGGTATGAAGTTAATTATCTGTGTTCTTAAGAAACGAGCCTTATCTCAACTGCAGCAGCATTTCAGTGTCAAGGTTAAGAGCACAGGCTTTGAGGACTGACTGCCTCAGTTCACATCCCAAGGCTCTGTCCACTACTAGCTCTGTGACCTTGGACAAGTTTCTCATCTTTACGCTGTTGTTAGGTGCCACTGAATAGGTTTTGACGCATAGTGACCCCAGTATGACAGAATGAAACAGTGCCCGGTCTTGTGCCATCCTCACAATCATTGCTGTGTTTGAGCCCACTGTTGCAGCGACTGTGTTAATTCATCTCGTTGAGGGTCTTCCTCTTTTTCAGTGACCCTCCACCTTACCAAGCATGATGTCCTTCTCCAGGGACTGGTTCCTCCTGATAACATGTCCAAAGTATGTGAGATGAAGTCTCAACATCCACACTTCTAAGGAGTGTTCTGGCTGCACTTCTTCCAAGACAGGCTTGTTCATTCTTCTGGCAGTCCATTGCAGAAGAATATTCAATATTCATTGCCAACACCATAATTCAAAGGCATCAATTCTTCTTCAGTGTTCCTTATTCAATGTCCAGTTTTCGCATGCATATGAGGCAACTGAAAATACCATGGCTTGGGTCAGGTGCACCTTAGTCCTCAAAGTGGCATCTTTGCTTTTTAACACTTCATAATAGTACCTACATCACAGTATCTGTGAAAGAATTCAATGAGTGAATATATGTTGAGGACTTAGAACAGTGCCTGGCATACAGTAACTGCTCAATAAATGTCAGCCATCACTATTACTACCATCATCTATTTCATCTCCTTCATGGCTGCATGTATGACATAAACCTGATGAGCTATAATCTAATAACCCATTCCAAATGTGTTCAACTAAAATATTTGGAAATTTATAAACAATGCTGCAAAAAACATATTTTTACATAGATCCCAGCCAACCTGTCTGGTTAATTTCTTAGAATAAATTCCCACAAGTGGTAACTGCACTGTCAAAAAATAAACACTTTCATAATTTTGCTAGTATAATGGCAATCTTCCCAATTAACTCTTCCTGCAAGAGATTATAAGTGTCCTTATTTGTCCATATTCTGGCCAAAACTGGATATCGCCTAATTTTTAAATTTTAGGCAATTTGATAAGTGGTAAAGAGAGTTCTTTGTACACAAGGTAATTATGAGCCCAAGAGACAGAAAGGGCCACATAAACCAAAGACTACACACTGGAACGACCCCAGAGGTCATGGTCCCCAGACCTTCTGTTAGCCCAAGGCATGAACCATTCCCGAAGCCAACTCTTCAGACACGGATTGGACTGGACTATGGGAAAGAAAATGATACTGGTGAGGAGTGAGCTTCTTGGATCAAGCAGACACATGAGACTATGTGGGCAGCTCCTGTCTGGAGGGGAGATGAGAGGGCAGAGGGCATCAGAAGCTGGCCGAATGGACAAGAAAACAGAGAATGGAGGAAAGGAGTGTGCTGTCTCGTTAGGGGGAGAGCAACTAGGAGTATATAGCAAGGTGTATATAAATTTTTGTATGAGAGGCTGACTTGATTTGTAAACTTTCACTTAAAGCACAATAAAAATTTTAAAAAGAGAGCTCTTTGTAAAAAAATTTCTAGTTAATGTATTTTTAAAGACCTTCTTTTGCTATATATGTTTTCTCATATGCTGCCTGTTCATGTCCTTTGCTGATAACCCTATTGGGGTATCTTACGCATCAGTAAGGGATTCCTCAGTGGCATAAACAGTTTATGCTTGACTGCTAACCTAAAGGCTAGTGGTTTGAACCCACCCAGTGGTACCACGGAAGATAGGCCTGGAGATCTGCTTCTGTTAAGACTACAACCAAGAAAACCCTACAGAGCAGTTCTACTCTGCACACATGGGGTTGCCATGAGTCAGAATCGACTCGATGGCCACTAACAACAACATGCATCAGTAAGATTCCTATTGAGAATATTAAGTTTTTTCTTACCTTATATAACCTATTAACACCCCCCCCCCATCTCCTTTTTGGCTCATAGCTTTGTGTCCAATGCTTTTTTGTATGAAAATTTAAAATTTTTATCTGAAGGCTTTGCTCATCTCTGCATTTGTTTTAGCTGCAGCACTGAGCATCTCTGTGCTGAACAACTACAACTAGTCTGACAAAGAAGAGACAGGCAATGAGAAGGACAGCCAGTGAAGGGCAATGTTCTTCCTGGAATTCTCCACTCGCTAGGACACAGCACGCCCTTGCACAACGTTGCCATGGGTCCTGAATGGAGCACTCTCTTTTCTTCATGGGTTTCTCCTCTCACCCAGATGGAATACCTCAAGTCTCCGGCTTTGGCAATAAAAACTTCAGTGTCAGCTGAACACTGAGAGGACTTCAGGAAGTATTTGCAGGTTCACAAACCTTTTTTCTTTATGTTTAAAAGCAGGTAAGACCACCTACATCCTCATACAACTGCTCCACAGAGGATATGCCTGGCAAGTCTCCTAGTGCCACTAGGCTTCTAAAACTAAGTACATACTTCGTTAAAATATAATTAACATGTTAATGATTAAAACAGATACTTAACTATAACACATACGTGGTTTGACTCAGAATTAAAGGAAGAATCTAGCTCTTCTTTGAAAACAACTAGAAGGATTTTCTCTCAGTTCAGTATCGGTTGGACCCTAATGTACCAAACCATACCCTGGACATTCTTTCCACAAAATATGTGACACCATTTATGTGAGAAAATAATTGAGTCCTCAGAACCTTAAGGAAAATAAAATTGCAGAATTCTCAGAACTAGAATTTCTGACAGGAAAACTGTCATTGCGAAGTTTTTTAAAATGGTAAAATTTAAAAAACAGAAATATCTACGAAAAGGGAAAAATAAAATTAGGTAAACTATGGAAAATGATGTGGCCATTTAAAATGTAGGGGATACAAAAACAAATTAAAAAAATTCAAAATCCTGATTACAAATGTATACTTGTAAATAAAAAGGAATGTGAATAATGTAAACAGCTGATTCGTAAACATGTTGATGATGTACGTGGGAGATATATTTCATTTTTTTTTTAAATCCTATTAATTTTTACACTGTTATTTGCCAACGGAGTTTCTGAGTGCAAAAACAGTTAATGCACTAGGCTGCTAATCCAAAGGTTGGAGGTTCCAGTCTACCCAGGGGTGCCCTGGATGAAAGGCCTGGTGATGTACCCCTGAAAAATCCACCCCTGAAAACCCTGTGGAGCACAGTTCCAGTCCGACACCCATGGGGTCACCATGAGTTGGAACTGACTCCACAGCCAATTTTTTTTTTTTTTGCAAATAAACAAAAACAACAGCCTGGCATATAACAACCCCTCAAATGCCTTTTGGAACCTTCTAATCTTCCCAAGCAGGAGAAAACTGTGCCTAATCTTTGTGAAATGAGACGTCACTTTAGAAAACCAAAAGGCAAACTCAACTTACCTGGAGCTTTGTCATTTTTCTCTTCTTCCTCTTGGGGAAAGCCAGAGCTCTGAGAAGGCAGAACTGTCAAAGGGAAAGATGGTATGAGAGCTACGCCAGAAGCCCTGCTAGTCCATATGGCACCTGATGGAAACAGAAAGAAGTCCCTTTCTCTAGTTACCTACAGCTTAATGAGGAGAACAGAGGCTGGATTCTAGCTACCACTGAGCCCCATCAGTCAGTTTTCGTTCATAACAGCCTTAACCCAAGTGCTTCTTGTAGGTCCCAGAGTACTCCTCCTTTAACTAGATCTCAGAGGAAACAAGAAGCAGACAGGCAGTATAATGCATTAGGACCAAAATGCCCGGATCTAACTCCCACTTACTTTAGCCCTGGTGGCATAGTGGTTAAGAGCTACAGTGAGCTACGGCTGCTAACCAAAAGGTCGGCTGTTGGAATCCATCAGTTGCTCCTTGGAAACCCTATGGGGCAGCTCTACTCTGTCCTGCAGAGTCATTATGAGTCGGAATCAACTTGACAGTAACGGGTTTGGTTTTCCTTTTTTTTTTTTTTTTTTTTTTGGTTCTACTTAATACTTTCTACTTACTAACGGTGCAAACCTTGAGCAAGGTATGAACCTCTCTGTGCCTCAATTCAGCCATTTGTAAATAGAGACAATAATGCCTGCATTCCCTACTTCCTACAGCTTCAGATCCCCAAAAAAACCAGACCCAGTGCCGTCGAGTCAATTCCAACTCATAGCAACCCTACGGGACAGAGTAGAACTGCCCCAAAGAGTTTCCAAGGAGCGCCTGGAGGATTCGAACCGCCGACCATTTGGTTAGCAGCTGTAGCACTTAACCACTACACCACCAGGGTTTCCACAGCTTCAGATAAGTAGGTGTTATTATGCTTCATTTACCACTGTTAGTTTGTTGTACTGTGGTGGCTTGCAGGTTGCTATGGTGCTGGAAACTATACCACCAATATTTCACCCATGGTGAACAGGTTTCACTGGAGCTTCCAGACTAAACCTGGAAAGAAAGGCCTGGCAATCTACTTCTGAAAATTCATCAGTGAAAACCCTATGGTTCACAACAGAATACCGTCTGATATAGTGCTGGAGAGGCCCTGGTGGCACAGTGGCTACAGCGAGCTACAGCTGCTAACCAAAAGGTCGGTAGTCCGAATCCACCAGCCACTCCTTGGAAACCCTATGAGACAGTTCTACTGTCCTATAGAGTCACTATGAGTTGGAATCGACTCAACAGCAACAGGTCTGTTTTTTTTTATAGTGCTGGAAGATGAGTCCCCGCAGTTGGAAGGCACTCAAAATGCACAATGGCTGCAACAACGGACTTGAGCATTCCAAGGATCCTAAAGATGGCACAGTACTGGACAACATTTTGTTTTGTTCTGTTGTACCTCGGGTCGCCAGGAGTTGGAGCTGACTTGATGGCAACTAACGTTATGCTTCCTAACACCATCCTTGGAAATGTGCTTTCCAGAAAATAAACCTTTTAAGAAACTCAGAATTCAGAAGTGATGGCTCTGTACTGTAAGTTAACGACCCTCAGAAAAGTCTAATTCTGACTGGTTGTCTCACATAAACAGTTTATTGTGAAAGCTGGAACCTGTGTAAGGTAGAAACCTATCAGAGAAGGAAGACTCAAATACCTTTCACTAAAAACAGCAATAGAAAAGTGGTAAGACTGCACCCGTCAAAGGTGAACAACTTGTGAGACCCAGAAAAACAAGGCAGCCCCTTGGAATTCTGGCTCTCACAGGTTTCATTGTAATTGCTCCTTTTCTCATGATAGTTAAATCCCCATGGATTTGTTTCCCTCTTGCAAATTTTATTAAGCTGGAAGAGCCTCAACAAAGCCTCTTCTCCTATATGCACGAAGGTAAACAATGACAAATAAAAAACTAAGACACTAAGAAATTGTAACATGGGGCTATTAGTAATAACAACACACCACCACTAAGCACTTACTAACACCTCACTACATGTCAGGCACTCAGCAAAGCTGTGATCACAATTGTTGTGTCTCTCTGTTCGGGACAATCCAGAGGACATGCCCCAGATCCAGCAGGAGTGAATCCTCTCCTCCGCCCTAAACAAGGAGTCAGAAGGAGTCCGGGAATCCAGGCACAGTCCTGGGTCGGGTAAGGATCCGAAAGGAGGGCCGATGGCGCTGCAGCTGGCGCTCTGACCCCATCCCAGGCTCACAGGAGCTCCCAAGCCACGGGGCGCCTCTCTGAGTATTATGAAAGAATTAAAAGTATAACAGCCAGCATTTTACCACGTACTAGACACTGTTTTAAGCTCTTTACACATTTTATCTCATTTAAGTTTCACAAGAACACTATTAGGACGGCACGAATCCTTCTTGGCGATGAGAAACTGCGGCAAGGAGAGATTCGGTAAATCGCCCAATATTTTACCACGACGAAGATGCAGAGGTAGCTGTTAGGCGGGGAAGAGGGTTGGGAAGCAGAGAAAGCGGGAGACCCTCAAACCCGAGGCACGACGTGAGCCTGCCCCAAACGGAAGGCTCCAACAAGGGGACGCAAGTATGCTGCAGCCTCTGCTTCCCAACCCAGTCATATGATGGTGGCTGCGGCTTCTCTTGCCCGAGGCCGAGGACCAGGTCACCGCTGGCCCCATGCCCAGGCCAAGAAGGCTCAGAAGGATGGCGGGGCTCCTGGCTGACTCACCTCCCTGGGAGCAATCACGGCCCCGACCTCGCCTTCCTGGAGCGGAAGTACCTCAATTACACACAGCTCCCGTACTACACTTCCCAGAATCCCTAAGAAGGAAAGCCTTGAATCTCACCAACCTCCTGGACTACATGCCCCAGAATCCTCTGCGGGCCAGCATTTCCTGCCAGTTGGCCTCTGTTTTCGCTAAAGCCAGGTTGGGTTTGAGTCACTTCTCTGGTTCCATTTTGCTTTATTCATTTATTAAAACTCATGAGAAAATAATTACTAATTTTAAAAAGGAAAAGCGAAGCTTTCATTACGAAAATAAATTAAGAGCAAAGTTTTTCTTAGGGGAAGCAAAGCGTAAGAGAAAAATGGAGAACCTAAAATTGACATAAGGATGGCAAGATTTCGTCTCACATGCTTTGGACATGTTATCAGGAGGGACTAGTCATGCCTAGTAATGTAGAGGGTCAGCGAAAAAGAGGAAGACCCTCCATGAGATGGATTGACACAGTGCTGCAACATATGGGCTGAAACTTAACCATTGTGAAGATGGAGCAGGACAGGGCAGTGTTTGTCTTGTACATAGGTTTGCTACGGGTTGGAACCGACTGGATGGCACCTAACAACAACAAAAGTGAGGCCGAACTGCAATGGACACCAAACTTAACTCTTTAGTTACTACTGGTTTAACGATATAACAGCCACTTTTCATGCCCATGGACCTTGTAAGTAGTAGTCATTTCTGTTTCTAATGCTTTTTAGGGTCAAGGTGGATCCCTTTTGAAATGTGTGAAGCTCAGCAGACCGGAGCTGGAGCCTCATTGTTGTGTAGGTTGAGCATTCTAGTACGTGATGCTTCCTGGATGTATTCATTTTGTAAACTTTTGTCAACTTTTGCATTTTTTCCTTTATTTCTGTGAAATAAGGCTTGCAAGCATAACTACGGCTTTCCTGTGTGATAGCTAGGGAGCCCTGATGGGTTTTGTTTTGGTTTTTCTGTGTCATATTTGGAAAACCAGAGATTTCTCATGTAACCTAATGAAAAACAAAACAAAAAAACCAAACCCGTATCTGTCAAGTTGATTCCAACTCATAGGAATTGAATCAACTACATCTGTAGAAAGAGATGATGGAAAAGCTCAATATCATCCATCAGAACAAGGTCAGGGGGCCAACTGCGGAACAGACCATCAATTGCTCGTATGCAAGTTCAAGCTGAAACTGAAGAAAATTAGAACAAGTCCATTCCACCTGAGTTTAGAGACCATCTCAAGAATAGATTTGACATGTTGCACACTGATGACTGAAGACCAGAAAAATTGTGGAATGACATCAAGCACATCATTCATGAAGAAAGTAAGAGGTTATTAAAAAGACAAAAAAGAAAAGACCAAAATGGATGTCAGAAGAGACTCTGAAACTTGCTCTCAATCATCAAGCAGCTGAAGCAAAAGGAAGAAATGATGAAGTCAAAGAACTGAAGATTTCAAAGGGCGATTCGAGAAGACAAAGTAAAGACATGTGCAAAGACGGAAACAACCTAAGTTCCCATCAAGAGATTAGTGGATAAACAAACTATGGTACATACACACAATGGAATACTATACAACAATAAAGAACAATGATGAATCTGCAAAATATCTCACAACGTGGATAAATCTGGAGGGCATTGTGCTGAGTGAAAGAAGTCAATCACAAAAGGACAAATACTGTATGAGACCACTATTATAAAAACTTACAAAAAGGTTTACACACAGAAAGAAACAATCTTTGATGGTTATAAGGGAGTGGAGTGGTAGGGATAGAAAAACACCAACTAGGACAATAGGTAACTGGTGACTTTGGTGAAGGGTAAGACAGTACACAATACTGGGAAAGTCAGCACAGCTTGACCAACGCAAAGTCATGGAAGCTTCATAGACACATCTAAACTCCCTGAGGGACTGAATTACTGGGCTGAGGGCTGGGGACTATGGTCTCAGGGGACATCTAGCTCAATGGGTATAACATAGTTTATAAAGTAAATGTTCTGAATCCAGCTTGAATTTCTGGCAGTTCGCTGTTGATGTACTACTGCTGCAACTGCTTTTGAATGATTTTCAGCAAAATTTTACTTGTGTGTGATATTAATAATATTGTTTGATAATTTCCACATTCTGTTGAAACACCTTTCTTTGGAATGAGTACAAATGTGGATCTCTTCCAATGGCTTGGCCAGGTAGCCTTCTTCCAAATTTTTTGGCATAGATGAATGAGCACTTCCAGCATTGCATCCATTTGTTGGAACATCTCAATTGGTATTCCATCAGTTTCAGGAGACTTGTTTTTCACCAATGCCTTCAGTGCAGCTTTGGCTTCTTTCTTCAGTACCATCAGTTCCTGATCATATGCTACCTCCTGAAATGGTTGAACATCAACCAATTCTTTTTTGGTACAGCGACTCCATATAGTCCTTCCATCTTCTTTTGATGCTTCCATCCATGTCATTATGGTTGACTCTACTTTGAGGAGGCAGCTCTTCCCCAGTTGTCTTTTGAGTGCCTTCCAACCTGAGGGGCTTATCTTTCGGCACTATATCAGACAATGTTCTACTGCTATTCACAAGGTTTTCACTGGCCACTTTTTTCAGAAGCAGACTACCAGGTTCTTCCTCCTACTCTTGGTCTGAAACCTGTCCACCAAGGATGACTCTGCTGGTATTTGAAATGCTGGTGGCAAAGCTTCCAGTATCACACCAACATGCAAGCAACCACAGTACAACAAACTGACAGGCATGTGGTGGTACCAGATACTCAGTTTCCAAATATTTTCTCCCATTCTATGGGTTATGTCTTCATTTTCTTGATAAAGTTCTTTGATGCAGAAAAATTTTTATTTCATGAAGTCCAATTTTTCTTTTTTATTGTTGCTGCTTGTACTTGGTATCATATCTGAGAACCTATTGTTGAAAACTAGATCCCAACACTTTACTGTTACATTTTCTTCTAAGAGTTATCTGGTTTCAGTTCTTTTATGTTATCAATCCATTTTGAATTAGTTTTTATGTATGGTGTGAGGTTTGGGTCCAAATTCACTCTTTTGCATGTGGAGATTAGTTATCCCAGCACATTATTGAAGAAACTATTTTCCCTATTGAATAGACTTGGCATCCTTGTCGAAAATCAATTGACCGTCAATGGAAGGAAAGGAAGTTCGTTCTGGACTCTCAGTTCTATTCCACTGATCTATACATCTACCCTTATACCAGTACTACTCTGTTTCGATAAGCGTCATAGTAAATTTTGAAATCGGGAAGTGTAAGCCCTCCTACTTGTTTTTCTTTTTCAAGGTTGTTTTGGCTACTTGGGGCCCCTTGGAATTCTATATGAATTTGAAGATTGGCTTTTCTATTTCTGCAAAAAATGCTTTTCAAATTGTGATAAGAATTCTGTCGAATCTACAGGCCACTTTAGATAGTACTGACACCATAATAATATTAAGTCTTCCAATCCGTGATCATGGGATATCTTTCCATTTAATTGGGGCTTTAATTTTTTTCAACACTGCTTTATAGTTTTCAGTATACAAGTGATTCACCACCCTGGTTAAATTCATTCCTAAGTATCTCACCTCCCCAGTTAAATTTGTTCCTATTTTATTCTTTAGATGTGACTGTAAATGGAATAATTTTTTCTTCATTTCCTTTCCAGATTGTTCATTGTTGGCATATAGGAACATAGCTGATATTTGTGTATTGCTCTTGTACCCGGCAACTTTGCTGAATTCACTTATTATTTCTAGTAGTTTTTGTGTGGATTCTTTGAGATTTTTTATGTATAAGATCATGTCCTCTGTGAATACAGATACTTTTACTTCCTCCTTTTCAATTTGGACAACTTTACTTCTTTTTCTTACCTAATTGTTCTGCCTAGAGCTTCCAGAATGTTGAATAGCAGTGGTTAAAACAGGCATTCTTGTCTTGATATGTTAGAGAATTTCTTTTATTCTCAATATTAATGATTCTTGGCCTTTTTTTTCTTCAACAGTCTGCTTAGAAGTTTCTCCCTTTGTTTAAACTTTTCGAAGAATCAGTCTGTCTTCGTTGATCTTCTTTATTAAAATTCTGCTTTCGATTTTATGAATTTCTGCTCTTCGTTATTTCTTGCCTTCTTCTCTGGGTTTAATTTGCTCTTCCTCTGGTTCCTTGTGGTGGCAGCTTAGATGGTTGATTTCAAAAATTTCATGCTTTCTAATATAATCATTTAATGCTATCAATATCCTTTAAGCACTTTGGTAGCTCCATCCCATGAACCCTGATACTCTGTGTTCTCATTTTCATTTAATTCAAATTATTTTCTAATTTTTCCTCTTTGACCCATGGGTTCTTTAGAAATGGGTTGTTCAACTTTAAAATTTGGGGGGATTTTTCAAACATCTAGTTTAATTCCATTGTGGTCAAAAAACATACTCTGCTGACATGGATTGAATTATGTCCCCCCCCAAAACTGTGTGTATCAATTTGGCTGGGCCATGATTTCGGGTATTGTGTGATTTTCCTATATGTCGTAAATCCTGCCTCTATGATGTTAATGAGGGAGGATGGGCGGCAGTTGTGTTAGTGAGGCAAGACTCAATCTGAAGACTGGACTGTGTCTCGAGGCAATCTCTTGAGATATAAAAGAGAAAAGTGAGCCGAGAGACATCTCAAGGCAATCTCTTGAGATATAAAAGAGAGAAGTGAGCAGAGAGACAGGGACCTCATACCACCAGGAAAGCAGCACTGGGAGCAGAGCACGTCCTTTGGACCCCAGGGTTCCTGCGCAGCCAAGCTCCTAGTCTGGGGGAAGACTGATGAGAAGGCTGACAGGGAGAAGAAGCCTTCCCCTGGAGCTGACACCCTGAATTTGGACGTTTAGCCTACTTCACTGTGAAGAAATAAACTTTTTTTTTTTTTTGTTAAAGCCATCCACTTGTGGTATTTCTGTTACAGCAGCACTAGATGACTAAGACACTGCATACTTCTTTTAAACTTGATATGGTTTGTTTTATGGCCCAGAATATAATCTATATTGATGAATGTTCCAAATGCACTTGAAAGGAATGTGTATCTGGCCATTGTTAAATGAAATGTTCTACAAATGCCAAATAAGTCAATTTGAGTGAGAGTGTCCCTCAGGTCTTCTATATCCTTACTAATTTTCTGGCATGTTGTTTTAGAGAAGAGTATTACGTTCGCAAACACTAACATGAACTTTTTTACTAGTTTCCGCTTCATGAATCTTGAAGCTCTATTGTTAGGTACATAATATTTAGGATTGTATGTCTTCCTGGTGAATTGATCTTTGATCCCTGATAGTATTCCTTGTTCTGAATTCTTTGTTGATATTAATATAGCTAGTCCAGATTTCTTTTGGTTAGTTTTAGCATGGCCTAGTTTTTTTTTTTTTTTCATCCTTCATCTTTTACCCTGTCTATATTGCTGTATTTAAAAAGTTTCTTTTAGATGGCGTATAGTATATAGCTGGGTGTTGCTTTTTTTTTTTAATTCCATCTGACAATCTATGTCTTAAGTGGTATGTTTAGAGCATTAAAACGTAATTACTGAAATAATTTTATTTGAACCTACCATCATGCCAATTGTTTCCTATTTGTGCATGTGTTAAGTGTTAATTTCTCTGCTTTGCACTGTTTCTAGGATTCCATTTTATCTCCACTAATGGCTTATTAGTTATACCACTTTTTAAAAAATTTAAGTGGTTGGTCTAGGGTTTACCATATACATCTAACTTTTCACAGTCTACCTACAAATAATAGTACGTGAATTTATGTAGTATATTGCAGTATACTTCCAGTTTTTCTCTAACCTGTTTTGTGGTGGAAACCCTGGTGGCATAGTGGTTAAGTGCTATGGCTGCTAACCAAAAAGTTGGCAGTTCAAATCCACCAGGCGCTCCTTGGGAACTCTATGGGACAGTTCTACTCTGTCCTATAGGTTTGCTATGAGTCGGAATCCACTTGATGGCAATAGGTTATGGGTGTTTTGTGGTATTGTTGCAATCCACTTTACTTTCATATATGCTATGAACTCACAAAACCTTGCTCCTATTTTTGCTTTATCTTTCAGATTGATTAGAAATAAGAAAAAATATTGTATATTTACCTTCAGGTTAATCATTTCCAAAATTTTTCATTTCTTTTGGTAGATCCAAGTCTATTTCTGTATGATATTCTTTATGCCACTAGAAATTCCTTTAATATTTCTTGTAGCGCAGGTCTGCTGGTAATGAATTCTGTCAGCTCCTGTTCATCTGAAAATGTCTTTACTTTGTACACTTTTTTGAAAGATTTTTCTCCCTTGGGCTTAGAATTTTTGACAAGGTTTTTTGATTGAGAGCTTTAAAGTTGTCCCTGCATTGTCTCCTGACTTGCAGACTTTCTGATCAAAAGCCTACTGTGTCCCCCAACTTTGTTCCTTGTATATAATGTGTCCTTTGTCTCAGTCCACTGTCAATAGTTTGTCTATATTGTTCATTTTCAGCTGTTTGGCAATAATGCATCTAGTTTGTTTTTAAAACTCTGCTCGGGGCACTCTGAGGTTCTTGGATACGGTTGAGGTCTTTTATTATTTTTGGAAAATTGTACTCTTCAAGTACTATTTCCTCTCCATTCTCCCTGTCCTCGATGCCTGGGTTTCTAATTATACATGTATTAAACCATAGGATGTCTCATAGTTCTTGGATGCTCTATTCTGCTTTCTTCACTCTTTTTTCTTTGTGTTTTAGTTCAGGTTATTTCTACTGACTGATATTCAAGGTCTTTGACACATTCATCAGGTGTGTTGAGTTTACTCATTAGCCTTTCAAAAGCATTCTTTATGATACATGTCCTAGTATTCCTCATTTGACTCTTAATTTCCATTGCAGATCTGTTCTCTGCCCTGTTCACTATAGCCTTTAACATGTCAATCAGTTACAGAAAACTCCATTAATTCCAAAATCTGGGTCATATCTAAGTTTGGTTTTATTGATTCCTTTGTCTCTTGGCAGGATTCTTTTTAATCTTTTTTTTTTTTTACTGAATGCCAAATAACTAAAAAAAAAACTAGTAGAGACTAAATAGTATTTTTTGCCTGGAAATGGGCATCTGTTCTGCTAGGATGTCAGGGTGGGGCGTTGAATTGATCTGCTCAGGAATCGAGCTGGATTTGGGCTTTGTTGTTGCAACGGTTATCTTCAGTGCACCACTGGCTTCAAATACCTCTAGCATCACCTTGTACTTAGGGTAAGGGCTGGAGTGCTGGAGGATTGTTCTGTTCTTGCTCCACCCTCAGCTTTTGGCCATTCCTGTGTACCTGTGCCACATAAGGATTCTCTCTCCACATTCTTGCCCTTTTCCCAGTGTATCCTGCTGTTGCTTGTCAATAGGGTCAAGCTAGTTTGTTGATGAGGATCAGAGAGGTTCTCTGTTGTCCTGGTTTAAGCTCAGTCTCAAGCAGGGATAGATAAAATCAGAGACTGTATGCACTGTGAGGAGCTAGAACGACATAACGCTAAAATGAAACAAGCTCTTTCCCTTGGTTGTGAACAAAAAAAAGTAGATGCTGCTGCCATCTTGTGACCAATTGGAAGACAAGAGTTCACACAAGAGGACTGAGGTGAGAGAATTAAAGGAAATCCACATAGAGCCCTGAATCACCCAGACCTAACTCTTGCCCTACCTGCAGTTTTTTCATTTACGCCAACTAAGAAATCTACTTTGTTTTGTTTTGGTTAAGCAACTTTGAGTTAGGTTTCCTTGCATTCTCTTTACCTTGCCTTGGAAGTGATAACAGCAAAGATATGTATTAAAGGCCCTGGATTTCAGACAACAGTGTCTATCTTGAAATAGAACCTTGGACGCCAGGTAGAAACACTGCCTTGGTCATCCCATTCATCCAGTCAGAGGAATCATATCATGAGAAAGGATTAGTATCTCAGTAGTTGTTTATATTCTATTTTACAGACATTGCTCTAATAAAATTGGTAAATGTTCATCATAAATATTTTTTAACGAGAGAAAACCACTGGATACAAATGGTAATTTTTTACAATTATTGTGAATTATTTTCAATGCTCTGCTGAAATTCCCCAGCTGTTCACGCAAATGGACTTCAATGGAAATATGGAGAAAAATCAAGTACTAAATCTTTGACATTTATTAATAAAGTATTTGTCATCTGTAACCATTTCTGACACTTTCCAAATATTATAGTAAAACCCTGCTTGAAAACACAGGACAAAAGTAAAAGTTCAATCACATAAAATGTTATGTTCTGCTTTTGAGAAGTTAACTAGAAACAATGTTTATCAGTTTTTACTGTTAAAGCACACACACGCATATACACACACAGACATCTAAATGTAAACTGATGGCACGCTGTATAGAAAGAGACCAAATGTTAAGAAATTTAGCACATCCCTGAGGATGGGACAAAGGACAAGAACCGATCCCAAGAGAATCACAAGCAAATTCATGTTATTTCATGTTGCAATATTGCTTGATATTTTACATTTCAAATATTTATTTGAAGGTTACTTACAGTATTCCTTCTCCAAATACATTTTTAAATGTATTTTGGGGGGTGGACAAACTTAATAAAATTTTCAAACACTGTTTTGCAAACTTGTACTCATTTAACAGAAAGTACTGAGCATCTACAATGAGTTACTCAATGACATGGTTTTGTAGACTTAGCAGTGGACAAAATGCCTTCCCTCACAGAGTTACATTCTAGTGGACATGGATTTGGGCATGTTCATCACTGTACTTATAAAAATCCTAGCTCCTGTGTAGTAACTGATAGTAAGGTTTTGACCAAATCCCTGTGCAACACCTGTCATTAGGCTTCTCTGCTGCGTGGTCTCCGGACCATTGTGACTAATGAGGTTGGGCAGAAACATTACATTTTTCATTAAAATGAAGAATGAATGACATAGAAAAAGTAGAAATTTTTTTTTTTACTATAAATGAGAAATTTCCAGATCCCATTTGAAGGCTTAAAACACAACAAAACATGATTTTACAGAATTTTATTCCTGTACTGTGGATTCTCGGATGAGGGGTAATCCTTATTGCTGTCTTCACTTTTACAGAATTTATCACTACTATGGATTCTTTGATGAATTAGAAGTCCTGAGCTCCAACGGAAACCCTTACCACATGCTTCACATTCGAATGGTTTCTCTCCTGTGTGGACTCTCTGATGAGCTTGAAGGTTGGACCTCTGACTGAAGCCCTTTCCACATACCTCACATTTGTATGGTTTCTCCCCAGTGTGGACTCTGTGATGGGCTTGAAGACTTGAATACCCACTGAAACCCTTACCACATTGTTCACATTTATAGGGTCTTCCTTCTGTGTGGACCCTCTGATGTGCTTGAAGGCGTGAACTCTCACTGAAGCCCTTTGCACATACCTCACATTTGTATGGTTTCCCTCCTGTGTGGACCCTCCGATGTGCTTCAAGGCGTGAACTCTGGCTAAACCCCTTCCCACACATCTCACATTTATATGGTTTCACCCTCGTGTGGACTCTCTGATGGCCTTGAAGATATGCTCTCTGACTGAAGCCCTTCCCACATACCTCACATACATACGGTCTCTCTCCAGTATGAACACTCTGATGACTTTGAAGGTATGATCTCTGACTGAAGCTCTTACCACACTCATCGCACTGGTATGGCTTCTCTCCTGTGTGGACTCTCTCATGGGCCATAAGAGTTGAGGCCTTACTGAAGCCCCTACCACATTCTCCACATTTATAAGGTTTCTCTCCTGTGTGAACCCTCTGATGAATTTGAAGGTTAAAGTTCCAACTGAATCCCTTCCCACATTCCTCACATTTGTAGGGTTTTTCTCCAGTGTGGACTCTCTGGTGGCCTTGAAGGTGTGAACTCCGACTGAAGCCTTTACCACACTCCTCACATTTGTATGGTTTTTCTCCAGTGTGTACTCTCTGATGGCCTTGCAGGTATGAATTACGACTGAATCCCTTTCCACACTCCTCACATTTATATGGCTTTTCTCCAGTGTGGACTCTCTGATGAGCTTGAAGGTATGAACTCCGACTGAATTCCTTACTGCACGCCTCACATTTATAAGGCTTCTCCCCTGTGTGGACTCTCTGATGAACTTTAAGAACTGATTTATGACTGAAACCTTTACCACATGCACTGCATTTGTATGGCTTCTCTCCAGCGTCGACTCTCCGATGATCTTTAAATTCTGAACTCCACCTGAGGCCATTCTCATATCCTGTATAAGGTTTCTCTCCAATGTGGATTTTCTGAGGGCCCTGAAGATACGAAATTCGACTGAAGCTATTACCACATGCATAATGTTTGTATGGCTGTTCCCTAGTGTGGACTATCTGAAGGTTCTGAAAACGTGAGGCCAGGCTGAAGTCATTATCAGCCTCCTCAGAATTATACAGATTCTCTCCCATGTGAACTCTGTGCTGACTGTTAAGATTTGAACTACGAATGAAGCTCTTCCCACACTCCACACCTGTGTATAGTTTCCCTTCGGTGTGGATTTTCTGATGAACTTGAAGACATGAGCTCTGATCAAAGACATACCCATTCTCTTCATATTCATGGGGTTCCTTCCCAGTATGGACCCTAAAAATCCTATTAAGGTCTAAGCTATGGCTGAAGGTTTTATCACAAATGTTGCATCTACGGGACATCTCTCCTGTGTGAGTAAGGTCGTAAGTGTTAAGAGAGGGATACTGATTGAAGTTCTTACCATTTTCACATTTGCAGGGTTTGTCTTCTGTTTGGACTCTCTGATGAGGCTGCAGATGTGAACTCTCAACAACACGATCATCCCTATGAACACTTTGATGAATATGAAGAACTGAGCTATAGCTGAAGCCCCTTCCACACGGGCTGTACATATGGGGCTTCCCTTCTAAGTATAATGGCTGGTGAACTTCAGAGCTGGAGACATCACTGAAGGCTTTTTTATACTCATTACCCCAGTAAGGCTTATATCCTGTTTGAATTAAATCCTGATTAAGTAATGATACCTTCATGGTGTCTTTTCCACAATCATGGCAGCTGTAATTTTTTTCTGTTTTGTGTATTCCCAGATTGTCATTGTAATATGGGATCCAACTGATACCGTCACACTTACAGAAATTATTTTTCACAGGAATTTGCTGACATCGACACTGATAATTGGGTGATTCAGTCAGATACATTTTCCTCCAAGAATGCAGGGCTCTCCAAGATGGAAAGTCTTGACTTTTTATATAATTGAAACCATTCCCTTTATGAGTCAATATATAGTTCTCATCTTCAGAGATCTGAATCGGTATTCCTGCCCAAACCTGGCAGGAGGAATCATCTTGTTTTTTTAAGTGAAAATTATTCCCTTGAATTTTTCTCGTGGAATGTTGACACCTGGTTAATCTGCTTGCATCTTGTTGCCAGGTCTGCCAGGGGGAAAGCTCTTTGGGGGAAAGGTAATTTAATCCCAATTCTTGAATTCTCTCCATCTTATGTTGACTCCTGCTTTCTGTATGTTGACTCCTGCTTTCTGTAGGAATAAAGAGAATTCAGAAATATGGACAAGTGAGTGCTTTATTCAGTGATTTCAAGATTTTATACTTCAGTCATAACATGAAACTTGAATGAACCACAGGAAAATTCATGTCATGATCTCTAAGCATACTTAAAAAATCTTCTTTGGCTGCACCAGGTATGTAAGTTGGATCTATTTAATTCAAGCTATCTGTATGCTTCAAAATGAGGGCTCTGCTATACAACCTGGACAGGTGGTCCTGTTAAAAGGCCTAATAAAGCTGTACCCAGGTTATCACGGATTGCTTGGAGATCCCAAGAAGAAAACCCTCTCAAGTTGGAAAGAATGTAATTGCAAATAAATGCTTTTTGTCCTGATAATAACTTTTTCTTTTTTCTCTGCTACATGGGCATGATTTTTAGTTTGTTTGAAGGAGGTTGCATGTCAAATGCTAAATGCTGTGCTGAAGAAAATAAACAAAGGCCTTTAATATATGTTTGAGGCATTATGTAGCGTCTCTCTAATGAGCAATTTCTCTTCACAAGGATAATAAACTCTCCTAAGTCACTAGAAGTCGTTACCAGTTTTTAACTCCTTTCGAAAGCAGTTTCACAATTACCAAGGGCCACAGCATAGGTCAGAATGTGAAACTTTGTGAGGGTCTTCAACAACAACAAAAAAACACTAAAAAAATTTTAAAAGGCTGAGGAGGGGTAAGCACAGCCTTGTTTCAAGGCACCTGTAGGTGGCCTTTGCATCAACTCACCAAGCATGAACAAAACTCAAGGGACCCTGACTTTAGCCTGGGTCATTTTGCTAGACAATTACTTCAACGTTTAGGGAATGTGAGGCACCAGAATAGTTGAAGATAGGCATGTTTGGGTGGAAACAGCTTATCACCTAGTTATTAAAGCTCAGATTAAAAGCAGACAGATCTTCGTATCCTGATGGGAAGTATCCTCCATGAGGACAAATGTTTTAAACAGAGTTAAAGAAATGACATACATGCTTCTAACAGTTGGTAGTACATCAATTCTCTATAGTCTCCAGAAAACAAAGCATTAAAAGGGGATTTTTTTTTCATAACATGAATACTAACCTTTAACATAATAATTCTTCCTTGTTTATTTATGTTTATGTGTCTCTCCACACTAGGCGGTAATATCTATAAGGAGAAACACTTTGTTTTGTACTCTGCATTACCCTCGCTGCCTGTAACACTATCTAGTAAATAGCAGTTGTTCAATAAACATATAACAAATAAATCAGTTTGAATCATTTGTGAGAGCTTAAGCTTACTCACAGAATAAGGGCATTTACAAGTAAGCTATTTTTAATGGAAAAGGAACTGGCAATGCCGATTTTGCTGGAAAGTTGAAAGGCTGAGGAAGAAGCAAGGCCCACGCTAAAAGTGTTGCTGCTGATGAGAAAAACAATGGTGGCAAGAACCTCTTGTAGATGTAATGAAAGGCATAAGACCTAAGGTCACACACAGGTCTATGGATTGAGTCTTTTTAATTTTAAAAATAAAAATGGTTTATTTTTTCTTTAAGAAAATCTTACCTATAGCCTCATGCTATCTTCAACTTAATCAAAAAGGAAAAAAAAAAAAAAGGCCACACTGATGACTACCTCACTAGGCTTTGTGGCAATGCACTGATTGCGAGATGACACTTAAGACATGCCCATCAGTACTCACCTGGACTTAAAAAACATGCAGTATAATAATGCACATGGGGGCACAGTTACAGATAGACATAACCAAACATCTTGTGGCACTGAATTTCTGGGTTTGAAGGATTAGGACTACAGTCTTGTGGGACATCTCAGTCAATTGGCATATATAGTTCATAAAGTTATATTCTACATCCTAGTTTGGTGAGTAGTGTCTGGGGTCTTAAAAGCTTACAAGTGGCCATCTAAGGTACAACTATTGGTCTCTCCTCAGCCAGAGCAAAAGCGAAAGAAGGAAACCAAAGACTTAGAGAAGAAACTAGTCCACAAGACAGTCTACATGAACCACGGCCTCATCCACACTGAGACCAGAAGAGCTAGATGGTGCCCGACTACCACTGCTGACCATTCTGATCAGGGCCACAATAGGTTCTGATAGAACGAGAGAAAAGCATGAAAGAAAACCTCAAATTCCCACCCTCCCAAAAGAGAACTAGACCTACTGGACTGGTACAAACCAGAGGACTCCCCAAAACTATTGCCCTGAGATACTATTCTTTAGACCCTGAACTGAAACTAACCCAAGGTCACCTTGTAGCTAAATAACAAATTGACTCAACAAATAATGAGTATCACCTGTAAGTACTGTGTTCCTTTTAAAAATCACCTACACGAGACCAAACAGTCAACAATTACTTTAAAAAAAAGATAAGCACGTAAGGGAGCAGGGGAGCTAGATTAATGAAAATAGAACAACCAGAACAGAAGTAATGAGAATGTTCATGCATTGTGAAGAAAGTAACCCATGTCACTGAACAACCTGTATAGAAATCGTTGAATGAGAACCCAAACTTCTGGGTGAACCTTCACCAAAAACACAGTAAAATATTAAGAAAAAAAAAAAAAAGATGTTTAGTGACGTCTCTAACTTCTGACAAGCAAAGTTTTCAGTTATTACATTAATATTTTATCACCTAGAATGAAATGAAGGGACATACTATAGAAGGTATGTTAGATAAAGTAAAGGCTGCCTCCTGGCTAGATAATCATAATCCTATAGTTTATATGCACATATCTTATAGGCAGACTCAATATACACCCATAAAGATATATTCTAATGTTACAAGTATGAGTCTTTTGGGACTAACTTACTAGTTTGAACACGTGAAGGCAGCATGTTAGTCAATGTCCAATTTCTTACAAAGCAACTGTTTTAATATAAATTAGCATATAATTTATGACACAATAATCTTAAATACATGAAAAGATTAAACTCTTCCATTCACTAGTGATTTTTACAATGTGAAAAGAAGACTAAAGGAAGGAAAAAAAGATCATTTCACTTAGTTTCAAGTTCTTAGGGGAAAAAAAAAATCACACATTTAACATTAACTTTGATTTCCTTTAGTAAATGGTACAAAAAGAAACATCTTATTCTACATTTGTTATTTTCTTTCCATAACTCAATATTTACGGTGTACTTTACTATCAAAGGTAGCCATGCTGATGAGAAAACTGTGCTAAATGAAGTTTACGAATATACATTATTTGATGGAGAAAACAGGTAATGCAAAAGACCACTGAAAGACCTCATGTGAGGCAAGAAGGTTGAGAGTTTATTGTATCTTCTTAGTAATCCTGCTTTAGCACTTACTTAGTCTTTCTAAGAGTCGGGACAGCAGAAAGGAATACACTGGGAAGGAGAACTGAGATTAGCTTACAGCTCCTTCAGGAAGAAGAAAATGCAGGCCTGTGGTGACATGAGTTCCTTTATGTGGTCTTTTGTCTTTGTTCTTTGGAAAAACAGCTTGAAACATTATTCCCTTAAGCCATGAGGCTTTCCTTTGCCCTAGTTTTCCACCTCAGAGTGTTTTGTCACTTTTGTCCAAGTTGATTGACATTTCTTGGGTAAAGCTGTAAACTTGCTTTTGATACATTTTGTCTGCCCCTGGGCTGCAGACTGCCCTTGAGGGGTACGCACCTTGCAGGGACTGGTCACTATACTTATGCAAATGAAGTGACTATAGCCTACTGCGCAAATGAAGTGTCTACGGCCTACCAAGAGGGGATTGGTCAGTTCATGGCCCTGGAGGCAGGGCCATGCCTTGAAATTGATGAAGAGTTGGCTTATATATGCAGCCAACACCACAGAGGTGGGCAGAAATAAGGAAGAAAGACAAGAGAAGAAGCAGAGAGAGAAGAGGCAAGGAACCTCCTAAAAGAGCTAACACAGGTTGAGGGCTGTAACACCAAAGACAACAAGAGGCCCAGAAGAGGCCCTGTGGCAGAGGTGGTGGTAACAATAGAAACCTGCTCTTAGGAATGCAGTTAACAGAGTTGAACAAAACCGTTACACTAGTTATGAGCTGGGTCAGTTCGCAGTGGAGAGACCAATGGCAGGGAAGCTGAAGGGGGTGAGGCCTGGGTGGCTGAGAGGGGGCACGCACAGCCAAAATAAGGCGTGTCCTGAGGAGGCTGAGAGAAGCCTGTCCTGAGAGAGATGAGACGAGCCTATCCTGAGGGAACTGAGAGGAGGCCTGCACAGCAGGAAGAAGGGCCTGCTTGTCTGCACGTCAAAGAGGATCTGAGAGAACTGTCCTGCACTGAAAGTGGGAGGGATGTGCTCTCCACATCGGGGGAGCCTTCCAGGCTTTGCCTGCATGCTTCCTGATCCTGAGTGTAGCCTATTGATCCTGATCTCAAGTTGCACCTGCTGATTGCTTAACAAACCACTTAACTCTAAGTACGGTCTATGAGTTCTGTGCGGCCATTGCAATGAATTATCGAACCCAGCAGAGAAGTAGAGAGTGCCGTGGAAGGGACAGCTGTTGTCAGAACTGGTAAAAAGTCTGGAGTGTGGAGGTATACCTGACCTCCACCTCAAAGGGATCTGCCTTGGGCTGATCTTGATTTGCATTATCCCCCCTGAAGTTAGACAGGTTCTCACAGCTACTACTAGACCATTTTCACAGGGCCACAAAGATTTGCTAATCAGAACATGAATGTGCACCCCTGGTGAGAGGCAGCACTAGCTCTCTGTGGGAGACTTCCAAGGATTATACCGCGTGCTTACTGAGGCCAGAGAGTTGCTGCTTTCTATTCTCTTGCTCTGGAGAAAATCGAAATTGCCAAATACTTTACTGAAAAGTTTGAGTGGATTCAGATATCTAGCTGGAACCAGCAAATTACCAAAAGGAAATAGAACAAAAAGCAAGATAACTTGCAAAGGGCACCTTATTACTTGAAATATGGAGATTACTGAAAGTATCTCTTGGTTAATGAAGTCAATAACTTCAATATAGTGAGATGATGACATTGGAAAAGAAAAATAAATGATTTGCTATGGGAAAAAAAGAAAAGCCCAGAAGCCCTTTGTTTGTGGAGCAATGACGTTTCCTCCAGTGTAGAGGTGCCTGCCTAGTCCAATGGACCAGAAACTTCTCTCTCCATTCCTGCTGGGAATTTTAGATTGCATCAGTAACAACCAAGAGTCTCAGAGGGATGCAGTGTTAAGGTGAAACTGGTGAAGGATTACTTTTGAGAGGCTCATCCCAGCAACAGCTGTGGAAGGCTCCAACACACTGCTGAGCGTGCACTTCTGACAGAATCAAGCAACCAGTCGGTTCCATGAAAACACGTCTTTGTTTGCTTATCTGGACTGACTAGTTGGTTTTATGCAGACATGGATTCCAAAGCCTCTGTTTTACCATAAGTGAAGTGATTTTTCCTATCATCTTCCAAATAGAAGACAAATTTAGTGACTGGTGAAGGTTGTACTTTTGAAAACAGATTACATGATATCATTAGGTCGAAAAAACTTGAAACTTACAACCTGTAACGGAGCCCTGGTACCACAGTGGTTAAGCGTTCAGCTGCTAACCAAATGGTCAGCAGTTCAAATGTACCAGCCGCTCCTTAGAAACCCTATAGGGCAGTTCTACTCTGTCCTGTAGGGTTGCTATGGGTCGGAATCGACTCAACGGCAATGAGTTTATAACCCGTAACAGCGAGAGAACACTGCATAGTTTATGCACAGGAACCATTTGTCAGGCTTGAAATCAATTCAGTAGGCTGTAACGTGCAATTAAAAAAGACAGGATAGAAAATATCAGAGTGCATTGTGTGTAAGGGCATGCTGCATGAAACGCTTATTTCAGGTGCGCACAGATATGTATACATACATAGGTCTGTACTGGGCTGCGTACACTACATACTGACAGTCACGGCCAAAAGACTATGAAAACCACTCGATTAATGGTTCAGGAAGGAGCCCTGTGGTGCAGTAGTTAAGCATTTGGCTGCTAAACGAAAGGTCGGCAGTTCGAATCCACCAGCCGCTCTGAGCAAGGAAGATGTGGCAGTCTGCTTCTGTGAAGATTTTCAGCCTTGGAAACCCTATGGGGCGGTTCTACTCTGTCCTACAGGGCTGCTAGGAGTTGGAATTGACTCAACAGCAACAGGTTAAATAGTTCAGAAAGATGTAAAATCTTTATAAGACAATTATAAGGTTCAAATGGAAAGTTCAAATGTGAAAATTTGGAAAAATGTCAATAGGGAGGTGTGTATCTCTTAGTTTCATGCCTACATGGATTGTAGGTTGAAAATATAAGTGTGCCAACCCCTGCTCTGAAGGGTGTACTGTACAATGTACGAACCTGAAACTTAATGGAGGTGGAAAGAAAAACTATAGAATTAATTTACTTTGGCATTTTCTAGTTCCTCTTTTTTCCCACCCAGGACCATCCTTATCTACACAGTTGACAGTGGCCTTTGATGTCAGTCTTGAGGACTCAAGAAACATTACCAAAATATTTGGATTCTTCTCAGGGAACATCCAGCGCAATTGGCATAACAGAGTTTATAAAGAAAATGTTCTACATCCTACTTTGGTGAATAGTGTCCGGGGTCTTAAAAGCCTGTGAGCGGCCATCTAGGATACTCCACTCGTCTCACCCTTCAGGAGCAAGGAAGAATGAAGAAAACTAAAGACACAAGAGTAAGATTAGTCCAAAGGGCTAACGGACCACATCTACCACGGTCTCTACCAGACTGAGTCCAGTACAACGAGATGGTGCCTGGCTACCACCACTGACTGCTCTGACAGGGATCACAATAGAGGGTCCCAAGCAGAGATGGAGAAAAATATGGAACAAAATTCTAACTCAAAAAGAAAGACCAGACTTGCTGGCCTGACAGAGACTGGAGAAACCCTGAGAGTATAGCCCTCGGATACCCTTTCAGCTCAGTAATGAGGCCACTCCTGAGGTTCATCCTTCAGCCAAAGACTGAACAGGCTCATGGAACAAGACAAAAGGGGTGTACCAGCCCTGGGGCAGGGACTGGAAGGCAGGAATGAACAGGAAAGCTGATAATAGGGAACCCAGGGTTGAGAAGGGAGAGTGTTGACATGTCATGGGGTTGTTAACCAATGTCATACAACAATGCGTGTACTGTCTGATGAGAAACTAGCTTGTTCTGAAAACCTTCGTCTAAAGTTCAATTAAAAAAATGAGAAATAATAACAAAAAAAATTTTTTTTTGGACTCACAGAAACATCCAACTCAAAAATTCTACTTCACAAGTATACCCAGGTCAAGAGATTGATTAGGTACTAAAGGATGAGAGGGAGAGAGGAAAGAATGGGAAGATAAAGAACAGGGAATATGAATACAGAAATTATTGCCAACGCAAGAGTGTCTCACTTGAGGCTGATGCATAAGAACAGTCAATTATAATGCTGGCATTGATCATTTTCGATACTTAATTTAGATGACTAGCTATTCTTATCTATTAGGAGCCCTGGTGGCACAGTGGTTAAGAGCAAGGCTGCTAACCAAAAGGTCAGCAGTTCAAATCCATCAGCTGCTCCTTGGAAACCCTATGGGGTAGTTCTACTCTGTACCACAGGGTCACTATGAGTCAGAATCGACTCGACAGCAACAAGTTTGGTTTTTGGTTAGTTTTTATCTATGAATGCCCAAGGATTAGAACAGGCATTCATCACATGACAAACAACAATCTTGAGTATTCTTCAAGTACACTGGTTTATTCTATACCTATTAGCTATCTCTCGAAGGACAGGAGACAGGGACGTCCATGCACCTACTAACCAATTCATTATTTTAGGCAAAGAGAAGGGCAAGTCAAGGAACTGGAAGCAAAAGCATAAGCGACAGGTCTGAAGGGCAGCAATGGGGCAGTGCAGCTGGAAAAAACTGACTGAGCAAAAACAATAATGGAGCTGAAGGGACAGACAACTTGGGGTCTAAACGACCACTTTAACTACTCTAAAACTTATAGTATGAAATGGAAATCCACTGGAGAGTTTTAAACAGAGAAGTAACACGCCTCAAAGTGTGTCAGAAGGGGTCCTCTGGCTGCTGCGTTATTTCTGCACAGTACTCACCGGAACACTTATCTCCTCGGGTTTCTGGCTCCATCATCGAAAGCTTTTCCTCTCTCTCCAACTGGGATATCAGGTCTGGTTTGAAGGGCTGATGTCCTATAAAAAGGCAGGAGGCCAAATGGTTTTAATTTTGATGAAGTCCAGCTTTCACTTTTTTCTTTTCTGAATCATGCTTTTGCTGCCATATCTCAGAACTCTGTCTAAACCAAAGTTATGAAGACTTTCTCCTATACTGTCTTCTAGAAGTTTCATAGTTTTACCTTTTTCACTAGGTCTATTATCCATTTTGAGTTAATTTTTTGGAAGATGTGAGGCATGGGTCCAGGTTCACCTTTTTGCATGTATATGACTGAATGTTCCAGAACCATCTGTTGAAAAGATTATACCTTCTCCATTGAATTGCCTAGACACCTCTAGTACATCTGAAATAGTTCAGGACTGCTTCTTCCATACCACTTCAATAAACAAATCTATTAAAAAGTGTCCAGGATAACAATTCATGTTCCCATCCCCCTACCACTGTACCCCAAACTGAGGGTATACAGTTATATTGTGTATTTCTTAGCTACTTCCTTGATTTCTTTCTTTCCTTTTTCTCTCAATGTAGTTATGGTATTAATTTCAAATACAGTTGAGTTCATTTGTTTCATTTTCCTTCAAGTTTTAGTTTATCATCCCTTTGCATTCTTATAATTTTTGTAATGTGTTAAACTAATATATTTCTAAAAGTTCAAACTAGACAAAAAGGTATACTCGAAAGGTGTGACTCTCTCCCACATTCCTTCCATCTTATTACCTCCCTCCTACTATTTGTGACTAGGCTCGGGCCTGAGGACCGAGTGGGGCGGCGGGTTCGCGAGCCCGGGAGGCCGGGGCAGGGGCGGAGGTGGCAGCGGCGGCGGCGGCAGTGGAGGAGGTGGCGGCGGCGGGGGCCGGTACTGGACCTGGCGGGATGAGCGAGGCGGAGGTGGCATTGGTGGCGACAGCGGCCCCGCAGCGACCGTGCCCGTGACGGCTGCAGGGGTGGTAGCGGTGGTGATACCGGTGCCCGTGGGGGAGCCTCAGAAAGCAGGCGGCTGGGCGGGCGGCAGCGGGGGCGGAGCTGCCTCGGGCCCCGCTCCTGGGACCCCCTTGGCGCCAGGACGCCCGCACTCCTGGTAATCCGGCGATGGCGGCCTCGGGGACCCCCATGCCCCCGGCCCGGAGTCAGGCGGTCAAGCCGGTGCTAGCAATCCAAGTCCTGGGCACCGTCCAATGGTTCAACGTCCGGAACGGTTATGATTCATCAATAGGAATGACACCAAGGAGGATGTCTTTGTTCACCAGACAGCTATTAAACGAAACAACCCCAGGAAGTTTCTGCGCAGCGTTGGCGACAGAGAGACTGTGGAATTTAACGTCGTGGATGGAGAGAAGGGTGCAGAAGCTGCTAACGTCACTGGGCCTGGCGGGGGGGGTGCCAGTGAAGGGCAGCCGCTATGCCCCCAAAGACGTAGGTTCCGCCAATTCATCCCCCGGCCTTGCCCAGCTGCCCCAACACCCATGGTGGCAGAGGCTCCTTCAGGTGGGACGGAACCAGGCAGCCAAAGAAACAGGGCCGAAAACTCTGGGCAACGGCCCAGACGGCGGCGCCCACCACCCTTCTTCTACCGACAGCGATTTGTGCGAGGCCCTCGGACCCCCAACTAGCAGCAGCCTACAGAGGGCACTGATGGCGTAGAACCCAAAGAGACAGCCCCACTGGAGGGGGTCCAACAGCAGGGGGATGAGCGGGTCCTCCCACCCAGATTCTGGCCCAGATACCGAAGGCCTTTCCGCCCCAAAACCCCCCAGCAGCCTCAGACAGAAGGTGGGGATGGTGAGACCAAGCCCAGCCAAGGCCCCGCTGATGGTTCCCGGCCTGAGCCCCAGCGCCCACAGAACCGCCCCTACTTTCAGCGGCGACGGCAGCAGCCCCCTGGCCGCCAGCCCACAGCCCCAGAAACTTCAGCCCCCATCAACAGTGGGGATCCTCCCACCACCAAACTGGAGTAAGGACACCCAGAGCTAGCTAGCATCTGGTATCTGCCAGTTTTTCCAACCCACCTGCACCCTTCTCCCTCCCCCTTTCCCATCATCTGTGACATCAAAACACCAGCATTTCCCGGTTTCCTTGAGACTCAGGAGGGCCAAAGCAACAGCCTTTTGCTTTTTTTTCTCTCCCCTACCAAGGGCTGAAGGAATGGATTCATCATCATTCAGAGGTACCAACTCCCTCTCCTAAATCAGGCTGAGAAGGAACCAGCCAGCTCTTACCACCTCCTGGTTGTTTTTCTTTCCCACCCCGGTTTATTTTTTGTTTCCCCTCTACCTACCCACCTCTGAAGCCACCTTATGAACTCTCATGTGCCACCTGAGCCTCCAGTAAAAACAAAAACAGGCAAAAAAAAAAAAGACAGGTGATCCAACAGAATGTGGAAATTATCGAACAATAACATTAATATCACATGCAAGTAAAATTTTGCTGAAGATCATTCAAAAGCAGTACATCAACAGAGAACTGCCAGAAATTCAGGCCGGATTAAGAAGAGGATGTAGAACGAGGGATGTCATTGCTGATGTCAGATGGATCTAGGCTGAAAGCAGAGAATACCAGAAAGAAGTTTACCTGTGTTTTATTGACTATGCAAGGCATTCAACTGTGTGGCTCATAACAAATTATGGATAACATTGCGAAGAATGGCAATTCCAGAACACTTAATTGTGCTCACGAGGAACCTTTATAATATAGACCAAGAAGCAATCATTTGAGCAGAACAAGGGGATACCGCATGGCTTAAAGTCAGAAAAGGCGTGCATCAGGGCTGTATCCTTTCGACATACTTATTCAATCTGTATGTTGAGCAAACAATTTGAGAAGCTAGGCTATATGAAGAAGAACGGGGCATCAGGACTAGAGAAACTCATTAACCTGTGTTATGCAGATGACACAACCTTGCTTGCTGAAAGTGAACAGGGCTTGAAGCACTTACTGATGAAGATCAAAGACCACAGCCTTCAGTATGGATTGCACCTCAACATGAAGCAATAAGCAACATCATGATAAATGGAGAAAATACTGAAGTTGTCAAGGATTTCATTTTACTTGGATCCACAATCAATGCCCATGGAAACAGCAGTCAAGAAATCAAATAATATATTACTTTGGCCAAATCTGCTGCAAAAGACCTCTTTAAAATATTAAAAAGCAAAGATGCCACTTTAAGGACTGAGGTGCACCTGACCCAAGCCAAGGTGTTTTGAATTGCCTCATATGCACGTGAAAGCTGGACAGTGAATAAGGAAGACCAAAGAAGAATTGATGCCTTTGAATTATAGCATTGACAAGGAATATTAAATATACCATGGACTGCCAGAAGAAAGAACAAATCAGTCTTGGAAGAAGTACAGCCAGAACGCTCCTTAGAAGCAAGGATGGCGAGACTTCGTCTCACAGACTTTGGACATGTTATCAGGAGGGACCAGTCCCTGGAGAAGGACATCACGCTTGGTAGAGGATCAGCGAAAAAGAGGAAGACCCTCAGTGAGATGGACCAACGCAGTGGCTGCAACAATGGGCTCAAGCATACCGACAACTGTGAGGACGGCACAGGACTGGGCAGTTTCATTCCACTGTATATAGGGTTACTATCAGTCAGAACTGATTCAGCAGCACCTAACAACATTATAAGACTTCATAATTTTCTAATTAATCCTTCCTGTGCTTCTTCTGGAAACCCTGGAGGCGTAGTGGTTAAGAGCTTAAGCTGCTAACCAAAAAGGTCAGCAGTTCAAATCCACCTCGGATATACACATATTCATTTGTTTCCCCTTCTTTCTTACACAAAATGTAGTATACAATTAATGCTCTTTTGTATTTTGCTATCTTTAGAAAAAAACTCCTAAAAGTGGATTGCTGGAGAAAGGTAACTACATATGTCATTTTGCATTCCTTCTTTCAATGTAGGAAAGTGCTTTTCCCCGCACACTTTGCCAAAATAGCATACTGTCGATCTCATGGGTGAGAAATGATATTGCACTGTAATTTTAATTTACCTTTCTCTTATTTTGAATGAAACAGAACATCTATTTATATATACATATTTATATGTACATCTGTGCAGGAATGTATATATACCAATTATGTAGATGTACCTTTTATTTACCTTACCTTACTGTAGGGTACAAAGTAATAATAATAATAGTGCGTATGTGTGTGCATATATGTATGTATGTATGAAAATATATACTTACATACCTACCTAGGAAACACTGGTGGCACAGTGGCTAAGACCTGTGGCTGCTAACCAAAAAGTCAGCAGTTCAAAACCACCAAGTGCTCCTTGGAAACCCTATGGGGCAGTTCTACTCTGTCCTATAGGGTTGCTATGAGTCGGAATCGACTCCATGGCAACAGGTTTTGTGGGTATACCTACCTAAATACATTCATATACACATACAGAGAAAGAGAAACAGAGAGACAGAGATCTCCTAGCTCTGTACCCTGAAACAGACCTAACCTTGGTGCTGAATACCATTCCCTAATAAAAGCCATCAGGGCTCCTTAGAAAAATGGATGATTCCAGAGCTGGGGCAAAGTAAGTAAAAGATAATTATATAACATGTTGTGCCATAAAATGAGGAAGTGGTCCAAAAAATGTTGGGGTCCAGTCACAAAGATACAGGAGCTAGCTTAAAGCTTATGCTGGCCAAATCTAGGACAACTTTACCACCAAGATAATTAACTACAGTAATAAAGTATAAAGAATTCAGAAACCCCAACAAGTAACAAATAAGTAAATAAATGGCTGAGAAGAGAGGGCTCTTGCTTACCATGGAATGCTAAACACTAACTGCTAAATGTGACAAACTGAAACCAAACCAAACCTGTTGCCACTGTGTCAATTCCGACTCTTAAGGACTGCATCATCAGGGCTCTACTAAATGTGAAGGAAGTACTAATTTAGAAAATCATCATTTTGTAATTTTCCTGGTTATGACTGGATAAGGCAAGAACCATCATGGGATGCTAAATCTACAAGGAGACTTTTATGAGGATACTTGCTGGTCTTAAAGTGTTGCCCCATGATTTCAAAGGGGGGAAAAAAAAACAGTAATTATACAGTGGAGAAACTGGACATCTTGACTGAGCGATCAAAATTAAAAGCACCAATGAGAGGCAGATGGACACTGGGGCCTCTAGAGGTGATGCAAAGGAGCCCTGGTGGTGCAATGGTTAAGAGTGCAGCTGCTAACCGAAAGGTCTGCAGCTGAAAAGACCTGGTCATCTGCTGCAATAAAGACTACCGCCTAGGAGACCCAGTGGGGCAGCTGTAATCTCTCCTATAAAGTTGCTATCAGCTGGAACCAACCCAATGGCAATGGGGTAGATGTGATGCCCTCAGAAAGACATACCACCACCTATGAAGTGTTCCAGTCAGAATGGGTAATCTCAATCTAACTGTGAGGAAACATTAGAAATATTCTACTAAAAATGATGGAGGCGGGGCTAACTATATTCTTAAAAAATGTCATTGTTCTCTCTGTTAACCTAAAACTAAAACCATCCCCAAAGCCAACTCTTCGGACAAAGATTAGACTGGACTATAAGACATAAAATGATACTGGTGAGAAGTGAGCTTCTTAGCTCAAGTAGACACATGAGACTACATGGGCAGCTCCTCTCCAGAGGCGAGATGAGAAGGCAGAGGGGGACAGAAGCGGGTTGAACGGACACGGGAAATACAGGGTGGAGAGAAGCAGTGTGCTGTTACATCATAGGGAGAGCAACTAAGGTCACATAACAATGTGTGTATAAGGTTTTGAATGAGAAACTGACTTGAATTGTAAACTTCCACTTAAAGCACAATAAAAAAAAAGTCATTGTCGTAAAATACAGAGAAAGGCCATGGAAATGTTCTAGATTAAAGGAGGCTAAAGAGACACAACTAGATCCTAGACTAGATCCTGTTCTAGAGGGAGAATATATGCCATAAGGAATATAACTGGCTCTATTGAGAAAACCAGAATACAAACAAAAGATTAAAGTATTATATCTGTACTATGAGTATGTAACGGAATATTCTTATTCCTATGAAATATACAGTGAATATTTAGGGGTAGGAAACCCTGGTGGTGCGGTGGTTAAGTGCTATGGCTGCTAACCAAAAGGTAAGCAGTTCAAATCCACCAGGCACTCCTGGGAAACCCTATGGGGCAGTTCTACTCTGCCCTATAGGGTCGCTATGAGTCGGAATCGACTCGATGGCAACATTTTTTTTTTTTCAGGGGTAAAGGGCCATGTTGTATGAAATTACCCTTAAACAGTTCAGAAGAAGTATGAGTACATATACACACACACTTTTTCTTTCCTATATCCACATAAATACATGTGGAAAGAGAAAGCATGAGCATATACAGTAAAGCAAATAGGATAATATGTTATTATAGGTGAAACTGGATAAAAGGTGCCTGTGGGTGTTCTTTGTATTATACTTTTACTTTTGTAATTTTTCTGTAAGTTTGAAATTACAAATACATTCTTAAAAAACAAACAAAAAAATCAAGTTACTCAACAGTTATTGTCATTCTGAAAAACAAAAAAACCTGGAGTAACTCACTAACTTGATTTCATAATAATAGCCAAGGACCCCAGTTTACTCATTTACAGCTAAAAAGATGGACTCTTCTAGAGAAGAACACCTGAAACATCTTGTCTGTGTTGCACAGGATTTGCTAGGATGCTCAGATGCCCAAGCTCAGAACACCATTTTATGAGTCCTAGAGCTTTAGTTTTAGTTTTATGGGGCGAGTTGTACTCTGTCCGGTAGGGTCGCTATGCGTCGCAATCAACTCGACAGCACTGGGTGGGTAGAGCTTTATAAAAGGAGCTCTGGATGCTAACCGAAAGGTCGGTGGTTTGAACCCTTCAGCCACTCTGCGGGAGAAATATGTAGCAGTCTTCTTCCATAAAGATTACATCCCTGGAAACCCTATTGGGGAGTTCTACTCTATCCTATAGGATCGCTATGAGTTGGAATCGATTCAATGGCAATGGGTTAGAGCTTCGAACAACTGAGCACACAAAGATACCCCAGGAGGCTCATAGTGAGTTACAGAGGGCGCCTTCCTCACCCACTGAGAGCAGGTTCCTGAAGTTTTCTAGCATCACGTCTCGGTACAGTGTCCTCTGGGTGGAGTCCAGCAGCCCCAGCTCTTCCTCAGTGAAGACCACAGCCACGTCCTTGAACGTCACTGCTTCCTGCAACATCAAACACACACAACCTCAATCTTACAAACAACATCTACTGGAATAAGAGCAGCACTGGGCGAGTTTAAAGGATGGGAAGCTGCTCTGGGTTCTGAGGATTTAAGTAGCTGCCTTCTGTTTGCCTTCCATACTCCCAATTCCATTCTCCAAAAGGGCTGCGAGAAAAGAAATCCTTGCACTTTAAAATGCTGCCTTTTGCTAGCACGCCTACAGGTAAGGGTCTGGAACTCTACTGCATCCTGGGTTACTAATATTTTAAATCTTATGAATAATGGCATTTATCCCAGAGAAGCTTTCTCAATTTACTCCCAACAGTGTCTGATGCTGTCTGTTTTCCCTCTTTCCCACACACATCACTTATTACTTATCACGTTCACCGGCTATCCGGCACCCTAACTGCTCACGTATGTAGCCGTTCATCCTCTGGGCTACATCTGTGGGTTACAGTGTTCACGGGTTATGGTACGGGCACAGCTCTGGAGCCTGCCTACTTGTGTTCACATCTGAATACTCTGCCCTGTAGTAGCTGTGCGATTTTGGACAAGCTCCTTATCCTCTCCTCATTTATACGTTGAGATCTGTATCTTTGAGTCCCCGGGTGGTGCAAGCAGTTAAGCTCAGCTGCTAACCAAAAGGTTGGAGGTTCGAGTCCATCCAGAGGTGCCTTAGAAAAATGGCCTAGCAATCTACTTCTAAAAAATCGGCTATTGAAAACCCTATGGAACACAGTTCTACTCGGACACACATGGGGTCACCGTGAGTTGGAGTCCACTCAACAGCAACCAGTTGTCTGTATCATACGGTACCAGCAATAAAATGAGTGACTATATGTAAAACACTCAGGAAAATACCTGCCACATAGTAAGTGCCCAGTAAGTATCAGGCATTATTATAACCACCATCATCGCCGCTTTCATCCCACTTCTGTCTGCTTAGCTCCTTAAAATAAACTCCAAAATGTAGGAATGTCAATGTCAAAGAATATTGATCTTTAAAGTTTTGTAATCATAACGGCAGGTTTTTCCCACCAAAAAAGATTTTTCTAATTTATTGTTCCAAGAAAGTATAAATCCCTAAACCTCTACACCCTGGTCAACACTGGACATAATCACTTTTTTAAAATCTTTGATAATCTAGAAGTAAATTTGAGAAGTTAAAACAAGTTATGTTTAAGACATTTCACAAAGCTGATGTGTAACAAACATCCTCTTACCCTGCTGCACATCTCTACTTCTTGTTTTGTGATAACATTTATTTGGGGGCTATTGAGGCTTTTTCATAACATTTATTTGGGGGCTATTGAGGCTTTTTCTCCCATGTATCTTGTAAACATTTTTCACCGCACTTTTGCCATTTGTCTTGTAACTTTTTGCTGCAGGGAAATTTAAAATTTGCAAATGAAGACCCGTTCAACGCTGTATTTACTCTGGCTGGAGCTCTGAGCATGACATTCTCAGGTGTCTGAATGGAGAACTATGGGTGCTTTTTGTTTGTTTTTTTTTTTGGCTTTCTTTCTGCCCAAATGGTGTGTCTGATATTCTTGACCTAGAAAGCAAAGGTTTTGGTGTTGGGTGGACACTTGTCTTCCTGTAGGAACTTGAGCAGGGTTTGAACCTACATGAACCTCTTATCTTCACGTTAACAGTGCAGAGGATTCCAGTCCGCCCTCAGATAGCCGTTCAGAGCAGTGAATACTGACACAGATGGAAAGTGCCTGCATGTCCTATAACATGACCAAAAATTTTAAATTTTTAAGTACATGTATTACTCTAATAAAAAATTAAAACACAAATAATGAAATACACACACAGACACACAGACATATACACTGAAAGCTTCAGGAAGAAAGACTTTAGCACTTCTTGTATAAAAAAATCTAACACTAGTTTTTTCTGAGTTCAGCTTCAGTCTGATCCTATTAGACAAACCATATTTTACATATTCTTTTTACAAAGTACTTTAAGGCATCACTTAAGAAAATAAAAAAAATTTTTTTCAGTTTGTAGTCCATAGAACATTAAAGACAAATAATTTCAGAATTGCTTTTTGAGTAAAGATTCTATATAGGAAAATGGATATACAGTGGAAAACTGCAAGAATCCTCAAACCTGTGAACATGGAATAGTAAAGAAAACAAAAAGGTAAAATCATTCACAGAAATAAAATTAACCCATTGCTGTTGAGTCAATTCCAACCCATAGCGACCCTATAGGACAGAGTAGAACTGCCCCATAGGGTTTCCTAGACTGTAAATCGTCACAAAAGCAGACTGCCACATCTTTCTCCCACAGAGCAGTTGGCGGGTTCGAACCGCTGACCTTTCGGTTAGCGGCCAAGCGCTTTAACCACTGTGCCACCAAGGCTTCTTCAAACAAATAAATAAAAAGGTACAATAATTCACTGATATAATATCAACTGATAACGATTCAGTACTATAACATTAAGTAAAAAAAAATTCAAAATTATTTTTTTACAGGTTTGCTTTTTATTTTATTTTTTGTCATTGTTGAGAATACACGCCACAGAAAATACACCAATTCAACAGTTTCTTCATGTACAATTCAGTGACATGGATTACATTCTGCGAGTTGTGCAACCATTCTCACTCTCCTTTTCCAAACTGTTCTCCGTTAACATAAACTCACTGCCCCCTAAGTTTCCTATCTAATCTTTTGAGTTGCTGTTATCAATTTGATCCCTTGTAGATAGTTCTTAAAAGAGCACAAAAATAGTATCTATTATTACAAGTATAGTTACGAATGCACAGAATAAAACAACCATGGAAAAAACAAGTGATTTGCAAGTGGGATAACAATGTCTGGGTCTTTCTCATTTTTTATTTCTATTCTCTTTTACATTAATCCAACGTAGCCCGTTGCCGTCAAGTCGATTCGGACTTACAGCAGCCCTACAGGACAGAGCAGAACTGCCTCATCAGTTTTACTAGGCTATAAACCTTTATAGAAGTGGATTGCCATATCTTTCTCTTGCAGAGCAGTTGGTGGGTTTGAACCGCCAACCTTTCAGTTAGCAGCCGAGCGCTTAACCACTGTGCCACCAGGACTCCTTTCAGATTATTACTTGAGAAATAAAAATGATTAAGAACAAATAAAAATTAAAAAGCTAATTAAAAAAAACAAAAGCAGGAGACAGGCACATAAATGCTATTAAATTCTTAACCGTTGGCAAGGAGAAGATGTGTCCACTCACTGAGAAATGAGATGACATGTTAAGTGACAGAAATAAAAACCCAACTCACCTGGAACTTAGTCATTTTCTCGTCCTTTTTCGAGGGAAAGGCAGAGACCTGGGAAGGCAAAATAGGGAAATAAGAAAGAAGCCATGAGAGAAAGGCAAATCTTTGTGCAAACTAGGAAACGGTGCTGCTTCTCCCAGGCAGACACAGCCACACACGGCATATGGAGCAGAGTGTGGCTAGATTCCAGCTACCACTGGGCTACTCTGGCTGGGTGCCCTAGAGCCTGGGAACAACCTGTCCAGTTGTGCCAGCAGCCCCCATGCCCCTTGACGCTCCCAGGGTACTCATTCTGGTCCTGCAAGAGGTAGGAAAGGTAATAGAATGTACTGGCTAAGAGTGGACTCAAGACAAAACGCCTGTGTTCAAAACCTGGCACTGCTAAGCTTGCTGAGTAGGCTTGGTTAAGTTAATTAACCTCTATATTTCAGTTGGGTCATTTGCAAACTTGGGGTCGTAACAGTGCCAACATTATAGGGTTTTGGGTTAAGGGCTGTACGCGTGAGGACTGGGGGAAAGCTGTTATAACTATACTTGGGTTCTCTATTTCCTTGCAGCTGCAGAGACGCAGGTACTACTTTGCATCGTTAACACTGTCCTTGCAAATACGTGTTGTGAAAAGTCTGGACTGCAGAGAGTATTGCTCTGCCCATGGAAAGTCACCTAGAACTCCTGAAATGTCCGCAACTCTGGCTTCTTACTTCGCAAGTTGTTGCCCTGGTAATAAATTCTGTTTAGACATTGAGATCATTCTTCTAAAAGTCTAACGGCTGGTGAATATTCTTCCTGAAGCCAGAGAGGCTCAATAACATATCCCACTTCCCCCATGCACATGGACATAAGAAAAGACCAAGGAAAACTGTAAGCTACTATATATCTCAGGTTAAACAAAAAGTATGACCCTAAAAAAAAAGAAAAACAAATGGACATATAAAAAAAAGTATAACCCTCTGTCTCAATTTAATGAAGTCACACCCAACTCACTGGCTGGGAGATTGTGTACTTATCCGTGTAAAGTGTTGGCTGCCTGCTTGATGCTTGAGAGGATCCGGATACCAGAAGTTTAATTTCTTGAGTTCTTCCTCAAGGTTTGTTACCTTGTTTACCATTCTCAAGCAACTTCAAGGTCATCCGTGGAGGAGAAAGAACTCAAATAAGGGCTAAGCATGGACTTCACATAAGACAGAGCCTTTTAGCACCATCTTAGAGAGGGGCCTCCTGCTACTCTGGTAGGGCCCTCGTGTCCTCCCAAGGCCCTGCCACATGGGCTGCTGTAACAGACTCCACAGAATGTACGCACAACTATCCCAACAAGTGTTGACTTGGCTGCATAATCAGCAGTGAAAGAGCCAAGTTTTCTTTCATTTACCCAATATTTACGGATCACCTGAAAGGGATAAGGTTCCCAGATCTCTAGTTGTTCACAGCCCAGTGTGGGAGGTCAATGAGAAAATCAGCAGTTAGGCTACACGCTCATAAATGCTAGAGTTTGCACGGGGTCCTCTGGGGGTACACAGAAGGGGTCCCAAAATGCAGACCGGGTGAGGAAGTGAGTCGGACATGCCCAACAGAGAAAATGGGGCCTGATCTCAGTCCTTAAAAAGAGCGGAGTCAGCACAACGCTGAAACAGCTTGAGAATCAGAGGGTACCCAGGGCAAAAGAGGAAGCAGAAAAGGTGGTGAGAAAGCAAGGGGCCAAACCATGTGCTTCAGGGGTATGACTTTATCCCACCTTCCCAACGATCCAAAAAGTTGGGACAATTTTTAACTCCTTTTGACAGTCGGGAGCCCTGGTGGCGCAGTGGTTAAGAGCTCAGGCTGCTAACCAAAAGGTTGGCAATTCAAATCCATCAGCCGCTCCTTGAAAAGCCTATGGGGGAGTCGTAACCTGTCCTATAGGTTCGCTATGAGTTGGAATTGATTCAACAGCAACAGGTTTGGTTTGGGCGGGTTCTTTTTGATGGTAGAAAATATTGGGTCATTGGGATTTTAAGTTCCTTGCTCATGATTACCCATTCAGCCAGCAGAACGGGCAGAATTATTAGCCCAGAGCCCATGTTCTCAACTACTAGGATAGGAGCTCTCAACCGGCCAGCTCACTGGTCTCACTGGGGAGTTTTAGAAAATAATACTAAGGCCCAGGTCCCTGTCCAGAGCTACACGTCAGGCTCTGTGGAGGAAGGGGTTTTATTACCACCTTCCAGGTGGTTACAGTTTTCAGGAAGGGATAAAAACCACAAACCATTAGAGGAACAGAGGTAGTTCACAATCCATAAAATTAACCACTAGGCCACTCAGTCTCTCAAGGAGTAAAGAGAATTCTCAGAAGGACACACAATGAGGAGCAAGGCTGGGCCTGGACCCAGGCTTCCTGATTCCCAGCTACCCCCTCCTTTCCACTGTGATGCTTCTAGAGCCGTCTCTAAGAGGAAAGAGCAGCAAAAAAAGAAAGAAAAAATTGTGGATGACTTTGTATGTGCACACTCAGTATGAACATGGGCTACGAGTTTAGACCTGTCTAATTCAGCAACAGGGGTCACTCTGATCATCAAAGGGACTTTGAGAATACAGAAGACAAGGTAATTCATGTTAAATACGCATTTAAACAGGGGTCATCCTATAGAAAGAACATTCATGTTTCTTCATGTGTTTGACAGATTACAAAAAAACTAAACCTGGAAGTGGACCACCTTAAAACATCTGTGAATGCCCAACATTAACGAGTTTTAATTTTCTCGTGCAATGTATACACTCTCCTCTGTCATGTAAAGTTAACACTTACTTATAAGTTCGTATGTGCCAGGCACTACTCCAAGATCAAGGACAGCAGCTTTCAGTATGGATTGCACCTCAACATAAAGAAAACAAAAATCCTCACAACTGGACCAACGAGCAACATCATGATAAATGGAGAAAAGATTGAAGTTGTCAAGGTTTTCATTTTACTTGGATCCACAATCAACAGCCATGGAAGCAGCAGTCAAGAAATCAAAAGATGCATTGCATTGGGTAAATCTGCTTCAAAAGACCTCTTTAAAGTATTGAAGAGCAAAGATATCGCCCTGAAGGCTAAGGTGCGCCTGACCCAAGCCATGGTATTTTCAATCGCATCATATGCATGTGAAAGCTGGACAATGAACAAGGAAGACTGAAGAAGAATTGACGCCTTTGAATTGTGGCGTTGGCGAAGAATATTGAATATACCATGGACTGCCAAAAGAACAAACAAATCTGTCTTGGAAGAAGTACAACCAGAATGCTCCTTAGAAGCAAGGATGGCGAGACTGCGTCTTACATACTTTGGGCATGTTGTCAGGAGGGATCAGTCCCTGGAGAAGGACATCATGCTTGGCAGAGTACAGGGTCAGCGGAAAAGACGAAGACCCTCAACGAGGTGGACTGACACAGTGGCTGCAACAATGAGCGCAAGCATAACAACAATTGTAAGGATGGCTCAGGACCGGGCAGTGTTTCATTCTGTTGTTCATAGGGTCGCTATGAGTCGGAACCAACTTGATGGCACCTAACAACAACAACATGGTTTCCTATAAGAAATCTGCAGACATCTCACTCATTGCTCTGCCAGATATGTCATTTTTTCCCTAGCTACGTTCAAGAATTTTTGTTTATCTTTGATTTTCAGAACTTTGATTATGATTAGCCAGGAGTGATTTTCTTCATGTTTATTGTAGTTGGTGTTCACTGAACTTTGTGAATCTGTAAATGTCTCTCACCAAATTTGGAGGTTTTCAGCCATTACTTCCACACAAATCTTCCTCTCCTTTCCTTCTGAGACTCCAATTACATGGATATTAGACTTTTTGACATTGTCCCAGAGGTCCCCGAGGCTCTGCTCATTTTTTCAATGCTTTTTACTCTCTGTTGTTCAGACTGCATAATTTTCAAGTTCACTGATTCTTTCTTCTTCCATTTCTAATCTGCTACTGGAAATTCTTTATTTTAGATACTGCATTTTAACAAACCTTAATAATTTTAAAAGAAATGAAGTCATATAAAGCATTTTCTCTGGCCATAATAGAATTAAACAAGAAATCAGTAACAAAAAGATACCTGGACAATCTCTAAACATTTGGAAATTAAACTGTACACTTCTAAGCAATCCATGGTTAAGTAGAAAGTCACAAAAGAGATTACAGAACATTTTGAATTGAATCAAAATTAAGCTCCAACATCAAAATGTATGCAACACAGTTACTGCAGATTTTATAGAGACATTTATAGCAATGATGTATATATTAGAAGAGAGGCCTTGAATCAATTATTTAAGCTTCCAACTTAAGAACTAGAAAAAAGGGCAAATTAAACCTAAAGCGAGCACATAATAAACATAAGAAAGATATCAATGAAATTTAAAATAAACATAACCCAGAAATCACTGAACTTGAAAACACAAAAATACTAGATAGCATCAGGGATTAGCAAATTGTGGCCTATGGACCAAATTCAGCCCACTGCTTCTTTTTGTAGTCTGTGAGCTAAGAATGATTTTTACATTTTTAAGTGGTCAAAAAAGATCAAAAGAATAATATTTTATAAACCATAAAAAAAACATGAAATTCAAATTTCAATGTCCATAAAGTTTTACTGGAACACAGCCACACTTATTTGCTCATGTATTATCTATGGCTGTTTTCACACTACAACAGCAGAGCTGAGTTGCTGTGAAAGAGACTTGTATGGCACTCCCATTTGTTTGCACTGCTGCTAAGCACCATACAAATCACAGGGAATAGTCTGTATGGAATAATACAGGCAGAAACTCTTCCAAAGAGGTTGAAAAAACACTAACTCAGTAAAATCTGAAGTGGAATCTGCTAAGATGTGCTATAACTGATAGTGGGAAAAACGTTGTGTAGAGCAGAAAAAGGCAACTTAGTTGAACAAGTGTATACAGATTGTGAAACTGTAAGGTGTTTAAAGCCTATGGTTATTGACTGTATTATTTATCAGCAGATACTCTGTAGAAAATATTTCAATCTGTCATGTGTTACTGAACCATTCATCCACTCTTATGGACTTAACCATCATCAATTCTGTGCATTTTTGTCAGAAATAGAAGCTGAATATCCTGATCTGCCCTACCACGAAGCAGTTCAAAGGCTTAGCAGCAGTGAAGTCTAATTGTGATTTTTTTGCGCAGGGCTGCGAACTAACCATTTCTGAGTGAGAAGAACTGCCTTCAGCCACTATTACTGAATGCTGAATAGCTCTGGAAATTGGCTTTTACTGCAGACTTGATAATGTTTCTTAGTGAATTCAACCTAAAATTACAAGGCAAAAGAGTACTTTACTTGAAACTTATACTGTGGTAAAACCATTTAAACAATAACTAGCACTGTTTGAGTTCCAAGTAATGACAAGCTACTTTCTATATTTCCAATGTTGTCAAAAGCTAAAACAAATGAGATCTGTATTCACACACAAATTTGTCAGTATACATTTTCTGAACTTAAACAGCATCTGATGCAAGGGCAGAACAATTTTCCATATTTCAAAATCCATCTAACTGTGCAGTTGAAGAGCTTGCTCCTAACTTGCAATTGGAAATGATTAATCGGTAATGTAATGACATTCTAAAAGGCACATATCAAGAGAAAAATCTAAGAGAATTCTATATTAGTTTCCTATTGCTGTTTGTAACAAATTACTAAAAACTTAGTAGCTTAAAATAAGACAATTATCTGACAGTTATGGAGTTCAGAGAGCTGAAATTAGTTTCTCTGGGCTATAAAGTCAAGCATCTGCAGGGCTGGTTCTATCTAGGGGAGAATCCATTCCCTTGCTTCTTTCAAATTGTAAAGGCTTCTGGAATTCCTTAGCTTGGGCCATATCACTCCAATCTCTGCTTCTGTCATCACATTGCTTCTCTTAACTTTGATCCTCTCATCCTCCACTTATAAGGACACTTGTAATTACATCAGGCCCACCCAAATAATCCAGGATAATTTCCTCACCTCAAGATCCATAACTTTATCATATATGCAAAGTCCCCTGTACCGTGTAAGATAACATATTCACAGGTTCTGGGAACTAAGGACATGGACATCTTTGTGGAGCCATTATTCAGCCTTCCACATCTTCTGACTGATTTGTATGCTTGATTAAAATCATATCCTTGTAGTACTTATTCATGTAAAAGGACATTTTCAAAGATAAAATACATAAAATCTCATTACGGATCAGATGAACATTTGCAGGCAGTTTTGATGATAGGGAATACTAACCTTGATCTTCAATTAAGCAAAATGTTATCCACACAAAAAGAATTTCATTCTTCTTATTAGCACACCTGTATTTAAAAAAAAGCTATACTCAATCATTATATTTTAAATGTTGTCAATAAAAATTTGTGGACATCTGTTTTCTCTTATTACATAAGTACCTAAATAATACTTCTTATTTTGCCACTTGTGTAGCAAAGCTGAAAATATTTACGATCTGGTCCTTTACAGAAAAAAGTTTGCTGACCCCTAGACAAAAATCAATTAAACAAAGAGCAAGTTTTTTAAAAAATATCAATAAAACTGGTAAACTTCTAGCCAGACTGATAAATACAGGACAAAAATTACCAAAAACAAGAATGAAAGAGGGAACATCACTACAGACTTAACAGATATTAAAAGAATAATAAGGGGATGTTATAAGAAACTACACTCATGAATTCAATATGGTAGATAAAATAACTTAATTCCTTAAATGACACAACTATATAATATTGATGAGTCAAATCAAAAGAGCACCCACGTAAGTGGAAAGATGTAACACTTCTTGGGTTTAAAGACTCAATATTGTTAAAATATCAATTCTCCCCAAACTATATCTATAAATTAAATACAATCCCAACTAGATGGAACACCCAGCAGGACTTTTTTTTTAACATATTAAGCTGGTTCTAAAATTTATATTCACAGGCAAAGAAACTAGAACAGTAAAAATAATTTAAAAATAAAAAACAACTTTGATGAATTAACAATGATTTCAAGACTTACTATAAAGCAGCAGTAATCAAGACCACATGGCGTCTATAAACAGGCACACAGATCAATGGCACAGAACAGAGCCCAGAAATAAACTGAGGTCAACTGATTTTTTACAAAGATACAAAAACAATTCAACGGATAAAAGATAGTCCTTTCAATAAAGGGAGCTGAAAGAATAGAATAACCAAATTAAAAAAAGAAAGGAAAAAGAAAAAGTGAACATCGACCTATACTCCATACTTTATATAAAAATTACCTCAAAATGGATTATATCATAGACATAAATGTAAAACTATAAAACTTATAAAAGAAAATCTTACATACAACATCAGAAGCACAACGTGAAAAGGAGAAAAACTGATAAATCGTCAAATTTCAAAACCACACTCAAACTACTACATACTGCATCAATTTCATTCATACGACATTATGAAAAAGGCAAGGTGAATAGGTCAGGGGTTTCCTGGAGTTAAGAGTGGGGAAAGAGTTTGACTACAAAAGGATAACATGAAATTTTTTTGGGGGGGGAGGGTGATGGAACTGTTTCATATTTTGATCGTGGTGGTTACACGACAACACATTTGTCAAAACTTAGAATTGTACACCAAAAAGAATAAATTCTACTGTATGTAAGTGTCATGTATTGAATTATGTTCTCCAAAAATATTTTTCAACTTCGCTAGGACATGATTCCCAGTATTGTGTCAATGTCCAGCATTTTGTTATCTAATGTGATTTTCCCGTGTGTTGTAAATCCTACCTCTATGATGTTAATGAGGCAGGACTCAATCTACAAAATAAGGTTGTGTCTTAAGTCAATCTCTTTTGAGATATAAAAGAGAGAAGTCAGCAGAGAGACAGGGGAACCTCATACCACAAAGAAACAAGAACAGCAAATGAGCGCATCCTTTGGACACAGGGTTCCTGTGCTGAGGAAGCTCCTAGATCAGGCGAAGATTGATGACAAAGACCTTCCCCCAGAGCTGACAGAGAAAGACTTCCCCTGGAGCTGGCACCCTGAAATTCAGACTTCTAGCCTCCTAGACTGTGAGAGAATAAATTTTTGTTAAAGCCATCCACTTGTGGTATTTCTGTTACAGCTGTACTATATAACTAAGAAAGTTAAACAATAAATGTTAAGAAAGTAAGTGAGGCTGTTGTACAAGTACATAATCACTTGGGGCTCTTGTTAAAATGAAAATTCTTGAGCCCACTTCCAAAATTTAAGTAAGTATGTTTGGGACTGAACCCAGGAATCTGCCTTTGTACCGATCTCCAGGCGATAATGCTGCTTGAAGATAGCCAGAGAAAAACAATCCATTACCTACAGAGGTACAACAATTGGAAAGACTGCAGATTTCTCATCAGAAACCATGGAGGCCAAAAAGAAGTAGAAAGAACTGTAAATCTAGAATTTTATATTTGCCAAAAATAACATTCAAGAATGAAAGTGAAATAAAGTGCCTATCTACTAAAAGAATTCATGTCCACATACCTCCTCTAAAAGAATTGCTAAAGGAAAATCTTCACACAGAAGGAAAATGATAGTAGAAAGAAACTTCGAACAACAGGAAGGAAAAGGAGCAACAAAATTATATCTTGTATAATATTGTGGAGCCTTGGTGGTACAGTGGTTAAGAGCTCAGGCTGCTAACCAAAAGGTCGGCAGTGTGAATCCACCAGCCACTCCTTGGAAACCCTATAAACCAAACCAAACCCACTGCCATCGAGTCAAGGCCAACTCATAAGTGACCCTGTAGGACAAAGTAGAACTGCCCCATAGAGTTTCCAAGGAGTGCCTGGTGGATTCACACTGCCGACCTTTTGGTTAGCAGCCGTAGCTCTTAACCACTACACTACCAGGGTTTCCTGGAAACCCTATACAGTAGTTCTATTCTGTCCTATAGGGTCGCTATGAGTTCAAAATCGACTCAACAGCAATGGGTTTGGTTTTTGTTTTTTTTTTGTTCTTTTCTTGAGTTATTTAAAATATTTGTTGGCAGCAAAAACTATAACATTGTTTGATGGGTTTTCAATGTATGTAAATGTAATATATGACAACCGGCACATAAAAGTAATACAATAAAACCTGTGAAAGCCGGAACCTGTATAAAGTGGGATCCTGTCAGAGATGGAAAACTCAGCACTAAAAGGAGGTAGGATTCTTAATAGACAGTGATAGTAAGCACCCTGTCAAAGGCAGAAAACTTGTGACACCTGGAAAACCAAGGAGTCCTGTCAAGTTCTGGCTCTCACAGGTCTCACGGTACATCGTTTTTCTCTGGCTGATTCTAAGTTTCTTCATCTTTACTTTTCAGCAGCTTGATTATGATGTGTCTGGGTATGTAACACTTTGAGTTTATCCTGTTTGGGACTTGATCAACCTTTTAAAAGAAGTCTGTAAGTCCACCTTAAGAAATCAGGAGAGTAAAATAAACCCAAATCAAGCAAAGGGAAAAAAATAAATAAACTTAAGAGTAGAAATCAATGAAATAGAAATATGGTAGAGAAAATCAATGAAACCAAGTTTTTTTGAAAAGATCAAAAACATTAATAAACCTCTAGTAAGGCTTTTAAAGAACAAAAGAGATGGCCGAAATCACCAATATTAGAAATGAAAAAGTGTTTATCATCACAGAACATGTGGACATTGAACGAATAATAAGGAGAGCCCTGGTGGCGCAACAGTTAAGTGATTGGCTGCTAACCAAAAGGCTGCCAGTTCAAACTCACCCAGTGACTCCATGGGAGAAAAGACCTAGTGCTCTGCTCCCGTAACAGCCCAGGAAACCCTATGAGACGGTTCTACTCTGACACATAGGGTAGCTATGAGTTTAAATCAACTCGACAGCACCTAACAACAACATGAACAACTCTACACAAATTCAGAAATCAGCAATGAAATAAGCCAATTCCTAGAAACTTAAAACTACCAAAATGTACCCAAGATAAAATAAAGCAGATAGTCCTATAACTATTTAAGAAATTTATTTCATATTTTAAAATCTTTCAAATATACAATATGCAAAGGCATTTGACTATGTGGATCATAACAAATTATGGATAACATCGAGAAGAATGGGAATTCCAGAACACTTAATTGTGCTCATGAGGAACCTTTACAGAGATCAAGAGGCAGTTCTTCAGACGGAACAAGGGGATACTGATAGGTTTAAAGTCAGGAAAGGTGTGCAGTAGGGTTGTATCCTTTCAGCATACCTATTCAACCTGTATGCTGAGCAAATAATCTGAGAACCTGGAGTATATGAAGAAGAACGGAGCATCAGGATTAGAGCAAGACTCGTTAACAACATGCGTTACACAGATGACACAACCTTGCTTGCTGAAAGTGAAAAGGACTCAAAACACTAATAAAGATCAAAGACCACAGCCTTCAGTATGGATTGCACCTCAATGTAAAGAAAACAAAAATCCTCAAAACTGGACCAATGGACAACATCATGATAAACGGAGAAAAGGCTGAAGTTCTCAAGGATTTCATTTTACTTGGATCCACAATCAACAGCCATGGAAACAGGAGTCAAGAAATCAAACGACACATTGCCTTGGGTAAATCTGCTGCCAAGGACCTCTTTAAAGTGTTGAAAAGCAGAGATGTCACCTTGAAGACTAAGGTGTGCCTGACCCAAGCCATGGTATTTTCAATTGCATCATATGCATGAAAGCCCTGGTGGCGTAGTGGTTAAATGTTATGGTTGCTAACCAAAAGGTTGGCAGTTCGAATCCACCAGGGCGCTCCTTGGAAACTCTATGGGGCAGTTCTACTCTGTCCTATAGGATCACTGTGAGTCAGAATCGACCAGACAGCAATGGCTGGGGTTTATCCTATGCATGTGAAAGCTGGACAATGACTAAGAAAGACCGAAGAACTGACACCTTTGAATTGTGGTGTTGGCGAAGAATATTGAATATGCCATGGACCGCCAAAGAATGAACAAATCTGTCCTGGAGGAAGTACAACCAGAATGCTCCTTAGAAGCAAGGATGGCGAGACTGCGTCTTACATACTTTGGACATGTTGTCAGGAGGGATCAGTCCCTGAAGAAGGACATCATGCTTGGCAGAGCACAGGGTCAGCGGAAAAGAGGAAGACCCTCAACTAGGTGGATTGACACAGTAGCCACTGTGACTAAAGCATAGCAATGATTCTAAGGATGACGCAGGACTGGGCAGGCTTTCATTCTGTTGTACAGACAGTTGCTATGAGTTGTAATCGACTTGACGGCACCTAACAACAACAACAAGCCCAGATGGTCTCACTAGCAAATTCTACCAAACATTTAAAAAACAAATAACACTAATTCTTCACAATTTCTCCCTAAAAACAGAAGAGGAAGGAACACTTCCCAATTCATTTTATGAGACCAGAATTACCCTGATACCAAAACCAAAGACAGTACAAAAATAGAAAACTAGAGCCAGCACTGCTCATGAACACAGTTACAGAACTTGTCAACAAAATATTAGCAAATTGCATCCAACATATACATTACTAAGTGCTGACGAGGATATGGAGCAACTGGAACTCTCGTACATCATTGGTGGGAAGGCAAAGTGGTATAGCCGCTTGGGAGAAGGGTTTGGCAGTCTCTTATATGGCTAAACATATACTTCCCGTATGACCCAGTAATCCCTCTTATAGGCATAAACACAAAATCTGTACATGAATGCTTACGGCAGCTCTCTTTGTAACTGCCAAAACTGGAAACAACTCAAATATCCTTCAACAAGCAACTGGATAAACTGCTAGATCTACAAAATGGAATATAAACTAGCAATTTAAAAAAAAATGAAGTACTGACACATGCAACAACTTGAGTGAATGTCAAAGGCATTATGCTGAATGAAAGAATCCAGTCTCAAATGTCACATACGGTATGACTATTAATGTAACAGGAAACCATGGTGGTGTAGTGGTTAAATGCTATGGCTGCTAACCAAAAGGTTGGCAGTTCAAATCCACCAGGTGCTCCTTGGAAACTGTATGGGGCAGTTCTACTCTGACCTATAGGGTTGCTATGAGTCAGAATCAACTGGACAGCAACAGGGTTGTTTTTTTTTTTTTTTTTTCATTAATATGACATTCTCAAAAAGACAAGACTATAGGATTATAGTGGTTGTTGGTGGTTACAACTGCAGAGAGGAGTGACTACAAAGAAAAAGCAGAGGAAAGTTTTTTGGGGTGATGAAACTGTTCTGTGTCCTGATTATCTGCTACTGATATGAATTTACACCTCTTTGAAAGTAATAAAATTGCACATCAAAAGGGAAAAACTAGTCAATTTTTACTGTATGATACTTTCATTAAACTGTTTCCTTGTCTGTAAAATGAAGGTAAGTTCTTATAAGACCCTTAGTATGGCATTTAGCACTAAATGTTTAACTCTTACATTATTATTCGTTTGCAAGGACTCCTCACACCCGCTCCTTTGTTTATTTGAAAAGTATTTGCACATATTGTGGCAGAAGGGTTTGCTGAAGGAAAAATAATCTCCAGTGAAAACAGAGATGACATAGGAGGAAGACGGATGCTGAATCCTACTCAGATCTCTGCAGTCAGGAGTCAAGGGTCACACACAGGCTTTTCAAGGAGTCAAGGCTGGGGAAGAAAAGAAGGTTGGGAGAAATAAGAACTGTTGTTGCCTTCCTTCAAAAATTACGGTGGACATTCCCAGAAAATAGAATAGAGAGTGACCCACTCCTAAAATTAAAAAAATAATTAGTTAAAAAAAAGTCATTAGGAATCCAGGTACACCCTTGTTTCCTTCAGGGATCAGGCAAGAGCCAGGGGCTCACGTTGCTGGAGCTGACTTCATTCCCGGCTTATGGCAGCTTTCAGGGCACTGGGTGCTTCTCCAGAAACTAGTCTAAGGAGAGAGGACTCCCCCCCAGTAGCGCAGTGGTTAGCGCTGGGCTGCTAACCAGACGGATGGAGATGCAAACCTAGATGTTTTCACTGACAAATTGTGCTCCACAGAAGATGTGGCAGCCTGCTTCCATGAAGACTGCAGCCTCGAAAACCCTAGGGGGCAGTTTCACTCTGGCAGTTCTACTGTTTTTGGTTAGTAACAAGAGACCTACCTTTTACCAAATGTCAAGTCTGTTCTAACCATTTTACTTGTACGACCTCATTTAACTCTCAAAACAACTCTATTAGGTAGGTACTAGCACCATTTTAAAGAAGAGGAAACGCAGGCAGAGGGATTAAGATGCTGCCGAATATTACACTGCCAGGTAGCGGCAGTGCTGGCTGGTGGTTGGGAAAAGGGTTAGGGGAGCGCAGAACCCGAGACCCTCACTTCCAGCGATGCAGAACCCGGTCGGGCCCTAAGCCGGGGGTGCGTGAACCACCCCACACTCTAGAAGCCTCAGAGGGAACATAAGCCCCTTTGCCTTTGGCCGAAGATTCTCCTCCCCAAAGCCTGGGGGCTACTGATCCACAGAAAGCGAAGAAAAGGTCAGTTTGTGCGCGGGAAGAGGGACGGGGGAGTGGAAGGCTCACCTTTCTGAGAGAAGGGGAGGGCTCACCTTTCTGAGAAAATCGAAGGCCGCGGCTTCGCCTACCTGAAGCGGAAGTGACTCTGTCTACCCAAACCTCCCGGACTACGCTTCCCAGAATTCCCGATAGGAGCAGGCCACAACCTCGGCCTCTGGGAGCGGAAGTTCTCCCACTACACCGTGCTCCCGGACTACGCTTCCCAGAATTCCCACGAAAAATTCTGCATTCCAACGGCGGAAGTGCTGGGTACTATTTTGATTCTATTTCACACCTTTTGGGTGTGAACACAAATACCATAGCTTTCCCCTCTTTGAGGCGAAACATTTCTAAAAGCCCGGGACACTAATTTATGCTTCACATTACCCCAAGCGGAAAGCCTGGTGGTGTTATGGTTAAGAGCTATGGCTGCTAACCAAAAGGTGGACAGTTCAGATCCACCAGGCGCTCCTTGGAAACTCTATGGGGCAGTTCTACTCTGTCCTATAGGGTCGCAATGAGTCCGAATCCACTCCACGGCAATGGGTTTGGGTTTGGGTTTGGGTTTGGGTTCCCCCAAGCAGGCTGAACCTTAAAGCCACCTTTCCTAGAGTAGATGTCTCTGACTCTTAAGATCCCTTTGACAACGGTACCCAGGACCCTTTGCAGGCAGGCCTTGCCTTTTTCTTCTTTTGGATAAACAGTTTCACTCTGAATCTCTCTAGCTAGTGGACCTCAGCCCTTCTTTTCCTTTTTCTCAATGATTTTTTTTCACATGTGGCAAAAGGAATAAATACGAATGTCAAATAGAGAAGAAGCTTGAAAAATGAGATTAAAATTAAAAACATTATAAAGGGGAAGGTAAGCGTGGACTAAAAATGCAGATCTTGAAAGGGGATCACAATATTTGACTGGATTTCCTCTTTTATTGAGTATGTGCCTGTATGCACCTAGAACTCTACTAGTGTTACCTGGCATAAGCCGTTCATTCCAAGATCCCCAGAAGCCACACAAAAAGTGATGCAAACTTTATTAGATTATAAAGTAAAGCAGCAAAAGCTTTTGGCTTTTCCTTGGCTTTAATTGCTCATTATGAAATGTGGCGCATTAGGCGAGTGGAAGGACCTGCAGTGACACACAAAAAAATTTTAATATAAAAAGACAACTAAATTATCAAAATTCTTTTTGTTCAATTCAGGCATTATATCACCTATGTCCAGCCTGTTCTAGATACAATAGTGTCTTAGGTGCCACTGGGTTCCAATTCATAACTACCCTATGTATGACAGAACAAAACACTGTCCTATCCTGTGCCACAATTACTGCTATGCTTAAGGCCATCGTTGCAGCTTCTGTGTCAATCCAGCTTGTTGAATGTATTCCTCTTTTTCGATGATCCTCTACCTTACCAAACACAATACCTTTCTCCAGGGACTGGTCCTTCCTGATAATATGCCGAAAGTACTTGAGAACAATTTTCACCATCCTCACTTCTAAGGAGTACTCTGGCTGTACTTCTTCCAGGACAGACTCGTTTATTCTTCTGGCAGTCCATGGTATGTTCAATATTCTTTGCCAACACCACAATGAAAAGGTATTCATTCTTCTTCGGTGTTCCTTATTCATTTACCAGCTTTCAGATGCATACAAGGCTACTGAAAATATCATGGCTTGAGTCAGGCACACCTTAGCCTTCAAAGTGACATCTCTGCTTCTCAACACTTTAAAGAGGTCTTTTGAAGCGGAGTTGCCCAATGCAATACGTCATTTGATTTCCTGACTGCTGGTGCAGGTGCAATGAGCATTGATTGTGGATGCAAGTAAAATGAAATTCTTGGCAACTTCAATCTTTTCTCCATTTATCATGATGTTGGTTATTGGTCCAGTTGTGAGGATTTTTCTTTATGTTGAGGTGTAATCCATACTGAAGGCTGTATGCTTTGATCTTCATCAGTAACTGCTTCAAATCCTCTTTGAAGCAAGCAAGGTTGTATCATCTGCATATGGCAGGTTGTTAATGAGTGTTCTTCCAATCCTGATGCCACCTTCTTCTTGGTAACTCCAGCTTCTCATATTATTTTCTCAGCACACAGATTTAATAAGTATGGGGAAAGATACAACCGTGACGTATACCTTTGCTTATTTTAAACCACACGGTATCTCCTTGTTCTGCTCGAACAACTAACTGCCTCTTAGTCTATGTTCAGGTTCCACATGAGCACAATTAAGTATTCTGGAACTCCCATTCTTCACAATGTTAGCCATCATTTGTTACGATCCACACAGTTGAATGTCTCTGCATAGTCAATAAAACACAGGTAAATATCTTTATTGTATTCTCCACTTTCAGCCAAGATCCATCTGAATCCAGCTTGAATTTCTGGCAATTCCCTGTCAATTTACAACTGCGACACATTTGAATTACCTTCAGCAAATTTTTACTTGTGTAATATTAATGATATTGTTAAATAATTTCTGCACTCTGTTGAATCGCCTTTCTTTGGAATGGGAATAAATATGGATCTCTTCCAGTCACTTGGCAAGGTACCTGTCTTCCAAATTTCTTGGCATAGATGAGTGAGCACTTCTGACACTTTATCTATTTGGTGAAACATCTCAACTTGTACTTGGTCAATTCCTGGAGCCTTGTTTTTTGTCAATGCCTTTGGTGCTTTTTTTTTTCGGTGCAGGTTGGACTTCTTTCTTCAATACCATCAATTCTTGATCATATGCTATCTCCTGAAATGGCTGAACATCGACCAAATCTTTTTGGTACATTGACTCTGGATTCCTTCCATCTTCTTATGCTTATTGTGTCATTCAGTATTCTGCCCATAATCTCCTTCAATATTACAACTTGAGGCTTGAATTTTTTCTTCAGTTTTTCCAGCTTGAGAAATGCTGAGCATGTTCTTTCCTTTTGGTTTTCTAACTCTAGTTCTTTGCACATTTCATTATAATACTCTGTCTTCTTGAGCCACCCTTCGAAATCCTCTGTTCCACTCTGTTGTTGTTGTTGGTTGTTGTTGGTGGTGGTTGGTGGTGGTGGTTGGTGGTGGTGGTGGGTGGTGGTGGGTGGTGGGTGGTTGTCGTCGGTGGTTGTTGGTGGTGGTGGTTGGGTGGTGGTTGGTTGTTGTTGTTGTTAGATGCCATCCAGTCAGTTCCAACTCATAGCGACCCTATGCATAACAGAACAAAACACTGTGTGGTCCTGCACCATCCTCACAGTTGTTGTTATGTTGGAGCCCATACGTTGCAGCCACCGTGTCAATCCATCTCCTTGAGGGTCTTCCTCTTTTTTGCTGACCCTGTACTTTACCAAGCATGATGTCCTTCTCCAGGGACTGATCCCTCCTGATAATATGTCCAAAGTATGTTAGATGTAACTTCCAAGATAGATTTGTTTGTTCTTTTGACAGTCCATGGTACAGTCAATATTTTTTGCCAACACCATAATTCAAAGACATCAATTCTTCTTTGCTCTTACTTATTCATTGTCCAGCTTTCACATGCATATAAGGTGATTTAAACACCATGGCTTGGGTCAGGCACACCTTAGTCCTCAAGGTGATATTTTTGCATTTCAGCGCTTTAAATAAACGAGGTCTTTTGCAGCTGATTTGCTCAGTGCAACGCGTCTTTTGATTTCTTGACAGCTGCTTCCACGGGTGTTGCTTGCGGATCCAAGTAAAACAAAATCTTTGACAACTCAATATTTTATCCATTTATCCAGTTGTGAGGATTTTTGTTTTATGTTGAGCTGTAATCCATACTGAAGGCTGTGGTCTTTGATCTTCTGTCCTCTTCACTTTCAGCAAGCAAGGTTGTGTCATCTGTGTAACACAGGTTGTTAATGAGTCTTCCTCCAATTCTGATACCCCGTTCTTCTTCCTATAGTCCCGCTTCTCAGATTATTTCTTCAGCATACAGATTGTATAGGTATGGTGAAAGGATACAACCCTGACCAATTCTTTTTGGTATAGTGACTCTGTGTATTCCTTCCATCTTCTTTTCATGCTTCCCAAGTCATTTAATATTTTCCCCATAGACTCCTTCAATACTGCAACTCAAAGCTTGAATTTTTTCTTCAGCTCTTTCAACTTGAGAAATGCAGAGTGTGTTCTTCCCTTTTGGTTTTCCATCTCCAGGTCTTTGCATGTCATTATAATACTTTGTCTTCTTGAGCTGCCCTTTGAAATCTTCTATTCAACCTTTCTACTTCATCATTTCTTCCTTTTGTGTTAGCTACCTGACGTTCAAGTTTCAGAGTCTCTTCTGACATCCATTTTGGTCTTTTCTTTCTTTCCTATCTTTTTAATGACCTCTTGCTTTCTCCATGTATGATGTCCTTGATGTCATTCCACAACTCGTCTGGTCTTTAGTCATTAGTGTTCAACATGTCAAATCTATTCTTGAGATGGTTTCTAAATTCAGGTGAGATATACTCAAGGTCGTACTTTGGCTCTTGTCGACTTGTTCTACTTTTCTTCAACTTCGACTTGAACTTGCATATGAGTAACTTTTTGGGTTTTTTTTTTTATGAGTAACTGGCTGTCTGTTCCACAGTTGGCCCCTGGCCTTGTTTTGACTGACGATATTGAGCTTTTCCATTATCTCTTCCCACAGATGTAGTCGATTTGATTCCTGCGTATTCCATCTGGCGAGGTCCACGTGTATGGTCGCCATTATATTGGTGAAAAAAGGTATTTACAATGGAGAAGTTGTCAGTCTTGCAAAATTCTATCATGTGATCTCCAGCATCATTTCTATCATCAAGGCCATATTTTCCAACTACCAATCCTTTGCTTCCAACTTTCAAATTCCAATCTCCAGTCATTATCAATACATCTTGATTGTATCGTTTAATCAATTTCAAACTGCAGAAGTTGGTAAAAATCTTCAATTTCTTCAACTTTGGCCTTAGTTGTTGGTGCATAAATTTGAGTAATAGTCGTTTTAACTGGTGTCTCTTGTGGGCATATGGATAATATCCTGTTACGGACAGCACTGTACTTTAGGACAGATCTTAAGATGTTCTTTTTGATGATGAATACGATGCCATATGACTGTCTGATTCAAAATGGCCAATACCAGTCCATTTCTGCTCACTAATGCCTAGTGTATCGATCTTTATGCATTCTATTTCATTTTTGATGACTTCCAATTTTCCTAGATTCATACTTCGTATCTTCTGCGTTCTGAATATTAACGTATGTTTGTAGCTGTGTCTTCTCATTTTGAGTGGTGCCACATCAGCAAATGAAGGTCTGGAAAGCTCGACTCCAACCATGTCATTAAGGTCAACTATACTTCTGCCTTAGTGAAGGCCGTTCTTCCCTAGTTGTATTTTGAGTGTCTTCCAGCACTACATCAGACAATGTTCCACTGCTATTCATAAGATACTCACTGGCCAATATTTCCAGAAGTGGACCTCCTTCTTCCTAATCTGCCTCAGTCTGGAACCTGTCCACTGAAACCTGTTCACCGTGGTTGACCCTGATGGTATTTGAAATACCTGTGGCATAGATTCCACCATCACAGCAACACACAAGCCAGCACAGTATGACAAACTGACAGACAAGTGGTTTTAGGAATACGGCAACCAGCTGAAACCAGTGAAACCATGATTTTCATTAGGTGAGGTGGTGAGGGCTGGACTCTGTAAAAATGGCTAGGGGCAGTGTCTGACCTCCCCCAACTCCACAAGGGGGAAGAAGAACCTAGATCAACAACACAAGGCTGACTGCCATGAGGTGGAGGCCACACAAGCCTCCTCTCTCTTCCACCTTTACTAATTCTGACACCAACCATCCCACACACAGCACTCTCTATTTCTCTCCTGGGTTCAATAATTCATTGAAATGGCCACACAGAACTCACAGGCCATGTTAGGAAAGTAACAGATAATTCAGGCTCAGGAACAGTCAAGGATACAGTTTTTCCATCAGGACAGCCTCTTCCCAATCATGCTCGAAGGCCCATCTCTCTTTGGTCCTAGGCCTCTGCCCAAAGGCACTCAGCTTTCTCTCTCCATGGGCCGGGAAGCCCACCACACGGTCTCCTGCTGCTGGGTCTCTCCTGCTGGTTTCTCCTTCCTTGGTGGTGGTGGGCTCCTCCTCTCTACTCTGGAATTGGCTTTTAAAGCAAAACTGACCAATCACCTTGGTAAGCCACAATTACCCTATCACGCAATCACCTGGGTGGGATTTACAAGACCATTGCTAGAAAGGCCACACACAAACGTAATTAATCACACCACAGCCCTCTAAAAGCAACACTGGGAGAGTTCCACTTGGATCTAGGGCCACTAATATAAAGCCGGTTCTAGGGGGTTGGGCTAGATGAGAGCTGCCTCAACCCCAGAAAATAATAAACATAAGGCAGGACTGGTTTCCAGGAGGGCACCAGGAAATCACACAGCAATGCATCTCACAGGCTCAAAGCCCTTACAATAGTCTGCTGTCGCCTGTTCATAAGTATGACAGAATAAGGAGAGTGACAATGGATTGTTGTTGGAATAGGTGCAGTTGATTCAGTTCCAACTCACAGCAACCTTATGTACAACAGAACGAAACACTGCCCGGTCCTGTGCCATCCTTACAATCGTTGATATGCTTAAACCTATCACTGTAGCCACTATGTCAATCCATCTCATTGAGGGTCTTCCTCTCTTTCTGTGACCCCCTACTTTATCAAGCATGTGTCACTCTCTGAGGACTGGTCCCTCCTGATAACATGTTCTAGGTACGTGAGACAAAGTCTTGCCATCCTCACACCTAAGGAGCATTCTGGGTGTACTTTTTCCAAGGCAGATTTATTAATTCTTCTGGCACTCCATGATATATTCAAAATTCTTTGCCAACACCATAATTCAAAGGCATCAATTCTTTGGTCCTCCTTATTCATTATCAGCTTTCGTATGGATATGACACAACTGAAAAATACCATGGCTTGGGTCAGGCACACCTAAGTCCTCAAAGTGACATCTTTGCTTTTTAACACTTTAAACAGGTCTTTTGCAGCAGATTTTCCCAATGCAATACGTCGTTTGATTTCTTGACTGCTGCTCCCATGGGCACTGACTATGGATCCAAGCAAAATGAAATCCTTGACAACTCAACACTTTCTCTGATTATCATGAATTTGCTTATTGGTCCAGTTGTGAGGATTTTTGTTTTCTTTATGTTGAGGTGTAATCCATACTGAAGGCTGTGGTCTTTGATCTTCATCAGCCTGTGCTTCAAGTCATCCTCGCTTTCAGTAAGCAAGGTTGTGTCATCTGCGTATCTCAGGTTGTTAATGGTTCTTCCTCCAATCCTGGTGTCCTGTTCTTCATACAGTCCAGCTTCTCAGATTATTGGCTCAGCATACAGATTGTATAAGTACAATGAAAGGATACAACCCTGATACACATCTTTCCTTATTTTAAACCATGCAGTATCCCCTTGTTCTGTTTGAATGACTGCCTCTTGGTCTATGTACAGGTTCTGCACAAAGGATGGAATTCCCATTCTTTGCAATGTTACTCATAACGTATTATGATCGACATAGTTGAATGCCTTTGCATAGTCAGTAAAGCATAGGTACTCATCTTTCTGGTATTCTCTGCTTTCAGCCAGGATCCATCTGACATCAGCAATGATATCCCTCATTCCACATCCTCTTCAGAATCAGCTTGAATTTCTGGCAGTTCCCTATCGATGTACTGCTGCAACCATTTGCAAAAAATTGATACACAGGACTACATAATTTAAAAATTAAAATTAAAAAATTCTGCTCTGCAACAGAAATACTTAACAAAAACCCCAGATAAGAGAAAATATTTAAATACACATATCTGATTAAAGACTTGTACCTAGAATATATAAAGAACTCTTACAACTCAATAATAAGAAAACAATGGAAACAATAGGTTAAAAATTCAAAATATACTTAAAAATAGAAGACATATGAATTGCCAAAGAGCACATTAAAAAAATATTCAACATTATTAGTTGTCAGAGAAACGCAAATTAAAACAACAAATGCAAAATCCTTACTTCCAATCCACACAATGACTTTCCGTAAAATGGCACAGTGGCATCAGAGGTTCTCTTACTTTCAGGAGGAGGCAAGAATCATCAGCATCAGCCCAAGGCTGATTCCTATGAGGTGGAGGTCAAACGTACTTCCAAACTTTTTACCAGTTCTGATACCAGCCGTCCTTCCCACAGTACTCTCTACTTCTCTGATGGGTCCAATAATTTGTTGCAATGGCCACACAGAACTCAGACAATATTCATAGTTATGGAGTTTATTAGGGAAGCAGCAGGTTACAATTCAGGATCAGGAATGACGCAGGATATATTTCTTTGATCAGGACAGCTTCTTCTCAACCATGCCCATAGGCAAGGCCTCTCTCTGGCCCTCTACCCTCAGGCTGGCTTCTGCCCTGCTTGGGCAAGTGTTACAAAGTCTTCAGTGCTGCCAATAGGTATCCAGAAGCACCCCACTCTGCCAGTAAACCTCCTGCCCAAAGGTGCTCAGCTCTCTCGCTCCGTGGGTTGGCGAGCCTAGCTCTGCCGACAAGTGCCTGGAGGCACTCCACTCCTCCAGGAAGCCTCCTGCCCTCTCAGTCCTTGGGTTGGCACACCCACTGTAGCCACCTTGCTATAAGCCGGGAAGCCCACCACACCATCTTGTGCTGGTCTCCTGGTTCTGCTGCCACTGTTTCTCTGCTGATGCTTCTCTCCATCATGCACCGTCTCTGGTGTTACAGCTCTATGTCTCCTGGGTTTTTGGAGGTTCTCAGCGCAGGAACCCCAGATCAAAGAACGTGCTCTCCCTCTGTCTCTTCTTCTTGGTGGTAGTGAGATCCTCCCTTTCTGCCTCTGGGAGGACTCATTTTAAGCCTAGCAGAATAGCAAAACTGACCAACCCCCTCGTTAGGATTCCATACACTTTATTTGCATGGACCCACCCCCACAAGGGTGCCATGCACCTTATTTGCATTATTAGCAAGCTGTCCAATCCCCTTAGTGGGCCACAAGCACCTTATTTGCATAGTCCCATCCAATCATTTGGTGGGAGTTACAAGGCCATATAAAAATGATCCATTGCACCTCACTTTCCATTCACACCAAAAGTACAGCAATCGGGGAAAAAAAAAAAATCCTTGTACTTTGTTATTAGTCCTATAGGTAAGTCTCTAGAACTGTAATTGTTAGGTCATGGGCTATACACATTTTACAGTTTGACTGATGTTGTCAAATGCCCCAGAAAAGTTTTATCAATTTAGTTCCAAGAGTGTTTGATAACTGCCTGTCATTTCTCTCTCCAACACAAACATGCTCTGAATAATATATCTTTTTTTATTGCAACATCACTAACTCCTCCAGGACTGATAAGAAATTGGTCCTCTGTGTTCTCAAGGCACATGGCACATTCATCTATCTATTCACAGTGTCAAGGTTACAAGGCAGATTGCCTCGTTAAAATTCCAAGGCTTCATCCCTTACTAGTTGCTCAAACAATTCATCATTTCAATATCTCCATCTGTAAAATGGTGCCTATATCAGAAAAAAAAAAAAACAAAAAACCTCATTGCCACTGAGTCAATTCTGACTCATAGCAACCCCACAGTACAGAGTAGAACTGCCCCATACAGTTTCCAAGGAGCACCTTTTGGTTAGCAGCCATAGCTCTTAACCACTATGCCACCAGGGTTTCCCCTATATCACAGGGTTACTGAAATAAGGCATGAATAAAAATATGCAAAGCACTCAAAACAGAGGTGGCACATAAGCAGTTGACTACTAACCCAAAGGTTGGCAGTTCAAACGAGGTGCCTCAGAAGACAGGTCTGTCAATCTGCTTCTGAAAGGTCAATGCCTTGAAAACCCTATGGAGCAGTTTTACTTTGTTCACATGGGGTTGCCACCAGACAGAACTGACTCGAGGCAACTAACAACAACATTATTATTATTATCATCAGTATCAACTTCATCTCATGGTTCATGGGATTCCATGGAATGAATGATTAAAATATATTTAACCCTTCCAAATGCACATTTAGTTTTAAATTCCTTCTTATTAAGAACAATGCTGCAAAGAACTTTTTACTACATCTTAGCCCATTTGTTTAATTATTTCTTTAGGATGAATTTTGAGATGTGAAAATTACAACATCAAAAAATGTTGCTGTTGTTAGGTACCATTAACTTGGTTTTGGCTCACAGTGACCCTACGTACAACAGAGCTAAACACTGCCCAGTCCTGCGCCATCCTCACAATTGTTGTTATTCTTGAGACCATTGTTGTAGCCACTGTGTCAGTCGACCTCGTTGACAGTCTTCCTATTTTTCGTTGACCCTCTACTCTACCAAGCATGATATCATCCTCCAGGGACTGTTCCCTTCTGATAATACGTCCAAAGTACATGAGACAATGACTCACCATCCTTGCTTCTAAGGAGCACGCTGGCTGTACTTCTTTCAAGACAGATTTGTTTGTTCTTCTGATCTGCAGTATATTCGATATTCTTGGCCCACACCATAATTCAAAGGCATCATTCCTCTACAGTCTTCCTTATTCACTGTCCAACTTTCGCATCAAAGAATACACACCTTTAAAATTTTCAACCTGCTCCATAGGGTTTCCAAGGCTGTAAATCTTTACATAAGCAGACTAGCACATCTTTGTCTCGTGGGGCCCCTGGTGGGTTCAAACCACTGACCTTTAGGTTAGCAGCCTGACACGCTGAACCCCTGACCTTTAGGTTAGCAGCCTACCACTCTGAACCACTGACCTTTAGGTTAGCAGCCTACCACTCTGAACCACTGACCTTTAGGTTGCCATGAGACAGAACTGACTGCGCCACCAGGGCTCCCTACTAAAACAGCAGATTCTCTTACCAAAAGTTTTTCCTGTTTCCTGTTCTTTTAAAAATGCAAGTATCCCTGGTTCCCCATAAAATGATTAACACTAGTTGTTACCAATTTTGTTTAGTTTTTAATTTTGGTAACATGAACAGTGAAACAACTCATTTTATTTGACAATTAATAATCGTGTTTGCACATATTTATTAGCCATCTTTATTACTTCTTTTGTATCTTGTGTACTCTTATCCTTTGCTTATATTCCTATCGAGGCTTCATTCTCTTATGAATGTCTTAAGCGCTATTAAGGATTTTAAGCCATTTTCTAGCATATATGTTGTCATTATCTTCAGCCCCGTTTCTTTTCTTCTATATCTTTGTGCATGGTGTCTTTTATTTGTTCATTGCTGTATCTGCTTTGGGGCCGTGGCAGTACAGTGGTTAGCTTAGCTGCTAACCAAAATGTTGGTGGTTCAAGTCCACCAGCTGCTCCTTGGAAACCCTATGGGGGCCGTTCTACTCTGGCCTATAAAATCGCTATGAGTCGGAATCAACTCAACAGCAACGGTTTTTTGTTTTCTTTTGGCTTTAGCTTGTCCTGTGCACCTGTAACAAGAAGCAACTTTTCCGGTGTGCCATCACTATTCTGAGCATTTTAAACGTATTAATTTCATTTAACTCTTGCAATTGGGACACTGATTTACAGAGATTAAAAAACTCGTCCAACGTTATACCGCTAGGGATTCGCAAAGCCAAGCCTACCAAACGGAAGCTCTGCCAAGCCATGAGAAACACAAATCGACACCACCCCTAGCTCTCCGCCGGCCTCCACTTCTCCTCGTCGAGGCCGAGGGCCCGCCACCGTTGGTCCTTCGCCCAGGCTGAGAAGTCACGCAGGCGTCGCCAGGACTCGTCTCGCCTCCACGTGGGGAATTATGGTCGCATCCTCCCTTGAAGCGGAAGTCCCTGCGATTCACTTCCCAGAACCCCAGCCCATACAAAGCCATACTCTGCACTCCTAAAGTCGAAGTGCTGTCGACGCTGAACTCTTGGGTTACTTAGAAACCCAAAGCGATCCTAGAGCGCAGCCCCGCCTGCCTGAGACGGAAGTGCTTCCGACTTCTCGGGCCTTCTGGACTACACTCCCCAGAAGCCTCTGCGTGGTCGTACTTCCGCTTTCTCACAGCTTTTTCTTTTAGCTGAGTAAGTTCTCAGTCATTTCTATAGCACTCTTAGGCACTGTTTTGTTTTGTTTTGTTTTTTAGTGCTTGGCCTTTTTCTCATTTTGTAATTTTTTTTTTCCTCAAGGAAAAGACCAATACCTGTGAATACAAAGAAAATGTGGCTATTTAGCGGGAAGGCGAAACTTTTAATATGGAAAGAAAACACATTCTAGCAGAAAGGCGATGCGCACGATGAACAAGATTCTAAAGGTGACTTGGCTATGCCGCACTGGACATCGACCTTAAGGAATATGGGATATCAGACTTAATTTGACACAGTTGTTTTGTTTCGTTGTGTGTTCTTGTGTTCATCTACGCCTCTGATAGTGCTACCTTGGGAAAAACTATTGATTCCGAGATGCCAAGCGTTCAGAAGAAAGAGTTCCAAACACTTATCAGTCCATAAAACAGAAACAGCAATGAAATGTTTCTGGCAAGTAAAAGCAGCACTGACAAGGAACTGGAGAAAATACTGTTAATACTAGAAAAGGTTACTTCCTTGAAATTGTTCCTTTCAGTTCAAATTCAGGCTTCTTCTCACCTACTCCTGTCTTGTTATTTGACGTCATATATTTAATATGAATGTTTCTTTTCTACCAATCGGTTTAAATCAGGTGAGGTAATGGTTATTCTGGAGGAAGGGATAGGTTGGCGTGGAACTGGAGTCCAGATGACTACAGCAAGTGAAACTACAGGAAGTATGTACATACCACTTTGCTTCTGGGCAGGAAAAAAAAATTTTTTTTTTTTAATGAAACTTTTAAAAAGAATACAAAAGTATTGAAAATAGTAACATGAATCACTAAATACACTTACTCTAAATTCGACACTTAATCAGCATTTTGCCACCCTGGCTTCACCTATTTTTGATTTTGTTAGTAAAGTATTTTAAAGCAAATCCCTGACATGATGTGTTTCCTTCCAAATACTATGATATGTATCACTTAAAAATAATGACATTTACTTAAATAGCCACAAAGCCATTACTTTATGGAACAAAATTAATCCATCTTAATACTATCCAATATGCACCCCTATTCAAATTTTTTGCGTTTATTGCAAAAATGATTTTAACAGCTGGTTTATTCCAATCCATATCAAAACAGATAAATTCATTATATATGGCTGTTATTTCACCTGAGGCTCAATTATTACAAAATTCTATTCCCCCAAACGCAAATGACCCTGGGTGGCACAAACGGTTTGAGCTTGGCTGGTAAACAATAGGTTGGCAGTTGGAACCTACCCAGCAGTACCGTGAAAAGGCCTGACAGTCTGCTTTCGTACAAATTACAGCCAAGAAAATCCTATGGAGCAGTTCTACTCTGTAACACATGGGGTCCCCACGAGTTGGAATTGACTTTATGGCACAATACAACAACAGCATACCCTTCTCAACCCACCACCACCATTTCTCATGTACTTGATGTGTTGTAGAAATCACCTTAGCTGCTAAATTAGGTATCCTATATTCTGGATTTGTCTCATAACTTCTTCATAATATTTTTTTAACTACGCATCCCCTAAATCTCCTATATTTTCTGTAAAGTAGAATTTTGGCTTAAAGACTAGATTAGACTCAGGTTCATCCTGTTTTGCAAGAATACTTCTTAGGAGGGACTGGAAATAATTTGAACAAGGAACCATATTCTGTTCAACTAAGCCATCTCAAAATCTGGACAAGTTTCCCTCTGAAGAGAAATAAATAACAGCAAATATGTAAAAAGGGACAGGGCTTAAAAGAAGGAAACCACTATAAAGAATCAGATTATGTGATACCATATATAACAAATTCCATCCTGCTAAAAGAAAATGATATTTGATTATCTCCTTTTTGAAGTTCCACATATATTAAACGGGATAAAATAAAAGGACAGATTTTTTTCATGGAAATCCACTAGGGTGAGCTAGGCATTTAAGACTACTTTTCTCCTGGGGGCATTTGTCAATTTCTTAAGGTAGAAGGCTGAGAAGCTAATAGTCGGACCCAGGGCCTGCCAGAGGTGGGGTGGGATGACCTTGGTAAAAACTAATAAAATAAAAAACAAAGGAAAAAAAATCTGAGTTTTTTGCATGGAACTCCAAAGGGCTGTATCCTAGAAGATAGGGTGAATGCGAAGTAGACCTAACATGGCATGTGCTAAAACCCAGGTACATGTCAACTCAATCCCCAGTCCTGTATTGTTAGAAAAAACTCTGGTAAAGATAAATAAAATCTTTTCTGGGTTCCATAAGCATCAAATCATTTTTATACTTTTTAAAAAACTTTGTATTTTGAAATTTTATTTGACATAGATTCACGAGAAGTTGCAGAGATAGTAGAAAGTGGTCCCACGTACCCTTCACCCAGTTTCCCGTAGTGGTTACATTGTACATAATTATAATAAAAACCACTGCCATCGAGTCAATTCTGACTCATAGCGACCCTACAGGACAGAGTAGAACTGCCGACCTCTTGGTTAGCAGCCGTATCACTTAACCACTACACCACCAGGGTTTCCATAATTATAATACAAGACAAAATTAGGAAATTGATATTTGTATAATGTGTGTGCATGTTGTTGCTGTCATAGAGTAAATTCCAACTAATGGAGTTTGTAATGGATTGAACTGTGTCCCTCAAAAATATGTGTCACAAGGTAATTATGAGCCCAAGAGACAGAAAGGAACACATAAACCAGAGACTACATCAGCCTGAGACCAGAAGAACTAGATGGTGCCCAGCTACAACCGATGACTGCCTTGACAGGGAACACAACGGTGAGCCCCTGAGGGAGCAGGAGAGCAGTAGGATGCAGACCCCAAATTCTTGTAAAAAGACTAGACTTAGTGGTCTGACTGAGACTAGAAGGACCCCAGAGGTCATGGTCTCCAGACCTTCTGTCGGCCCAAGACAGGAACCATTCCCAAAGCCAACTTCTGATAGGGATTGGACTGGACTATAAGGTAGAAAATGATACTGGTGAAGAGTGAGCTTCTTGAATCAAGTAGACACGTGAGACTATGTTGGCATCTCCTGTCTGGAGCAGAGATGAGAGGGCAGAGGGGGTCAGAAGCTGACCGAATGGACACGAAAATAGAGAGTGGAGGTAAGGAGTGTGCTGTCTCATTAGTGGGAGAGCAATTAGGAGTATATAGCAAGGTGTATATAAATTTTTGTATGAGAGACTGACTTGATTTGTAAACTTTCACTGAAAGCACAATAAAAAAAATTTTTTTAAATATGTCACCTTGGTTAGGCCATGTATGGTTGTCTTCCATTTTATGATTTTCCTATATGTTATAAATCATAATCTCTGCCTGTGGTTAAAAGGATTAGGGCGGAACTGTAACACCACCCTTACTCAGGTCATCTCCCTGATCCAATGTAAAAGGAGTTTCCCTGGGGTGTGGCCTGCACCACCTTTTATCTCTTAAGAGAGGTGAAAGGAAAGGGAAGCAAGCAGAGAGCTGGGGGCCTCATACCACCAAGAAAGCAGCACCAGGTTAGGTATGGTTGACTTGGTTTCAGCTCATAGAAACCCTACATACAACGGAACAGAGTGTGTCCTTTGGACCTGGGGTCCCTGCACCTGAGAAGCTCCTCAACCAGAGGAAGACTGGGGACAACGACCTTTATCCAGAGCCTACAGAGAAATAAGCCTTCCCCTGGAGCTGACACCCTGAATTTGGACTTTCAGCCTACTTTACTGTGAGAAAATAGCCACTTGTGGTATTTCTGTTATAGTAGCACTAGATAACTAAGACAGAGTTGTATGTTTGTATGTTACACTATCACATGTAGACTTGTGTTACCACCACCACAATCAAAATACAGAAATATTCCATTGCCACTGTTTTGAACTGTGTCCCCAGAAAATATACATTGTAAATCCTAACCTCTAAGCCCGTGGTTAATAATCCCATTTGGGAATGGGTTTTTTCTTTGTTACGTTTGAGGCAGAATTAGTGAAAAATGTCTCTTGAGTCAATCTCTTTTTAGATATAAAAGAGGTTAAAACAAGCAAGCCAGAGAAGCAAAGATGTGGGAAGACACATGCCAAGCCACATTAAGATGGCCCAGGAGCAGAAGCTCAAAGAGACAAGGACCTTCCTCGAGACCCAACAGAGAGGGAAAGCCTTCACCTAGAGCCGGCACCCTGAATTCAGACTTCTAGCCTCCTAAACCACGAGAAAATTAATTTCTGTTTGTTAAAGCCATCCACTTGTGGTATTTATGTTACAGCAGCACTAGGTAACTACGACAGAATGTGGTACTGGAAGAGATAACTAAAATGTGAAGGCCTGACAGAATTGCCCCTAAATTTTCTTTTAAGAATTTTATGGTTTTGGTTTTCATATGAAGTTGTCAAGGGTTTCATTTTACTTGGATCCACAATCAACATCCCTGGAAGCAGCAGTCAAGAAATCAAAAGACACATTGCATTGGGTAAATCTGCTGCAAAGGACTGCTTTAAAGTGTTGAAGAACAAAGATGTCACCTTGAAGACTGAGGTGCAACTCACCCAAGCCATGGTATTTCCAATCACATCATATGCATGTGAAAGCTGGACAATGTATAAGGAAGACCAGAAAAGAATTGACACCTTTGAATTGTGGTGTTGGTGAAGAAAATTGAGTATACCACGGACTGCCAAAAGAACAAACAAATCTGTCTTGGAAGAAGTACAACCAGAATGCTCCTCAGAAGCAAGGATGTGAAGACTGTGTCTTACATACTTTGGACATGTTGTCAGGAAGGATGAGTCCCTGGAGAAGGACATCATGCTTGGTAAAGTACAGGGTCAGCGGAAAAGAGGAAGAAACTTAACAAGATGAATTGACACAGTGGCTGCAACAATGGGCTCAAGCATAACAACAATTGTAAGGATGGAGCAGGACCCGTGTTTTGTTTTGTTTTGCATAGGGTCACTATGAGTCGGAACCAACTCAATGGCACCTAATGACAACAACAACAGTTTTCACATCTAGATCTTTAATCCATTTTGAATTTCTTTTTGTGTATGCTGTGAGGAATGTATCCTGTTTCACTTTTCCCTATGTGACAACCTAAATTTCCCAGCATCATTTATTTAAGACACTTTTCTTTCCCCACCGAACGAACTCAGCAGCCTTGTCAAAAATCAGTTGACCATAGATGTGTGGGCTTATTTCTCGGCTCTCAATTCTATCCTGTTGGTCTATGTGTCTATTCTTATACCAGTACCAGGCTGTTTTATTACTATAGCTGTATGATATTTTTAAAATCAGGAAGTGTGAGTTTTCCTACTTTGTTCTTCTCTTTTAACATTGCTTTAGCTACTTGGGACCTCTAGCCATTCCATATAAAGCTGAGTATTGCTTTTTCCATTTCCGTAAAGAAAGCTGTTGCAAGTTTGATTGGGATTGCATTGAATCTATAGATTGTTTTGGGTAGTGTTGACATCTTAACATTAAGTCTTCCAATCCATGAACAAAGAACATCTTTCTATTTATTTAAGTCTTGTTTAATCTCTTTCAGCACTGTTTTACAATTTTCGTTGTATAAGACTTCCACATCCCTGATTAAATTTATCCCCAAGTATTTTATTCTCTTAGATGCTATTGTAAATGGAATCATTTCTCTAATTTCCCTTTCAGGTTTCTCACTGATGGTGTATAGAAACCCAGCTGACTTTTTTTTGTTGACCTTGTACCGTGCAACTCTGCTAAGTTCCTCTACTAGACCTAGAAGTTTTCTGTGGACTCTTTGGGATTTTCTATATATAGGATCATGTCATCTGTGAATAGAGATAATTTAACTTCTTCTTTTCCAATCTGGATACCTTGTATTACTTTTCTTGTGTTATAGCTCTGGCTAGGACTTCTAAATCCCACAAAAACATGGAATCTATGAAGTATGAATCTAGGAAAAATGAAATCATCAAAAATGAATTGGAAGTCACAAAAATCGATATCTAAGATATTAGTGCCCCCATGTGTCTGTCAGCTTGTCATACTGTGGGGGCTTGCATATTGCTGTGATGCTGGCATCTATGCCACCAGTATTCAAATATGAGCAGGGTCATCCATGGTGGACAGGTGTCAGCTGAGCTTCCAGACAAAGACAGACTAAGAAGAAGGACCTGGCAGTCTACTTCACAAAACAGTTAGCCAGTGAAAACCTTATGAATAGGAGTAGAACATTGTCTGATATAGTGCCGAAAGATGAGCCCTGCAGGTTGGAAGGCAGTCAAAAGACTAGGGAAGAACTGCTTCCAAAAAGTAGAGTTGACCTTAGTCATGTGAATGAAGTCAAGCTTTTGGGACCTTCCTTTACTGATGTGACACAAGTCAAAATAAGAAGAAACAGCTGCAAACATCCATTAATAACTGGAATGTGGAACGTATGAAGAACGAATCTAGGAAAATTGGAAATCATCAAAAGTGAGATGGAACACGTAAACATTGATATCCGAGGCATTGGTGTGCTAAAATGGACTGGTATTGGCCATTTTGAATCAAACAATCATATGGTCTACTATGCCGGGAATGACAACTTGAAGAGGAATGGCATAGCATTTATCTTCAAAAAGAACATTTCAAGATCTACCCTGAAGTATATAACACCATCAGTGATAGGATAATATCCATACTCCTACAAAGAAGACCAGTTAATACGACTATGATTCAAATTTATGCATCAACCACTAGGGCCAAAGATGAAGATTTTTACCAACTTCTACAGTCTGAAATTGATCAAACACGCAATCAGGATGCATTGATATTTACTGGCAATTGGACTTCGGAAGTTGGAAAAAGGAGGAAGGATCGGTAATTGGAAAATATGGCCTTGGTGGTAGAAATAACACTAGAGATCACATGAAAGAGTTTTGCAAAATCAATGACTTCTCTGTTACAAATAGCCTTTTTCAACAACATACGTGGCTACTATACACATGGACCTTGCCAGATGGAATAAACAGGATTCAAATTGACTACATCTGTGGAAGGAGACAATGGAAAAGCTCAATATCATCAGTCAGAACAAGGCCAGGGGCCAATTGTGGACCAGACCACCAGCTGCTCATATGCAAGTTCAAGTGGAAACTGAAGAAAATTAGAATAAATGTATGAAAGCAAAATTACGACATTTAGCATATCCCACCTGAATTTAGAGACCATCTCAAGAATAGATTTGACACGTTGAACACTAATGACTGAAGACCAGATGAGTTGTGGAATGACATCAAGGATACCATACATGAAGAAAGCAAGAGGTCATTGAAAAGACAGGAAAGAAAGAAAAGACCAAGATGGATGTCAGAGGCAAACTCTGAAACTGGCTCTCGAACGTCGAGCAGCTAAAGCAAAAGGAAGAATTGATGAGGTAAAAGAACTGAACAGAAGATTTTAAAGGGTGGCTCGAGAAGACAAGTAAAGTATTATAATGACATGTGCAAGGAGCTGGAGATGGAAAACCTAAAGGGAAGAACACGCTCGGCGTTTCACAAGCTGAAAGAACTGAAGAAAAAATTCAAGCCTCTAGTTGCAATAGTGAAGGATTCTATGGGGAAAATATTAAACAACCCAGGAACCATCAAAAGGAGTTGGAAGGTATACACAGAGTCATTATACCAAAAAGAATTAGTTGATGTTCAACCATTTCAAGAGGTGGCATATGGTCAGGAACTGATGGTGCTGAAGGAAGAAGTCCAAGCCGCTCTGAAGGCATTGGTGAAAAACAGGCTCCAGGAATTGGTGGAATATCAATTGAGATGTTTCAACAAACAGATGCAGCACTGGAGGTGCTCACTTGTCTATGCCAAGAAATATGGAAGACAGCTTCCTGGCCAACTGACTGGAAGAGATCCATATTTATGCCTATTCCCAAGAAAGGTGATCCAACTGAATGTGGAAATTATAAAACAATACCATTAATATCACACGCAAGTAAAATTTTGCTGAAGATCATTCAAAAAAGGCTGCAGCAGTATATTGACGGAGAACTGCCAGAAATTCAGGCTGGTTTCAGAAGAGGACGTGGAACCAGGGATATCATCGCTGATGTCAGATGGATCCTGGCTGAAAGCAGAGAATACCAGAAGGATGTTTACCTGTGTTTTATTGACTATGTAAGGGCATTCAACTGTGTGGATCATAACAAATTATGGAAAACATTGCAAAGAATGGGAACTCCAGAACACTTAATTGTGCTCATGAGGAACCTTTACATAGATCAAAAGGCAGTTGTTCGGACGGAACAACAGGATACTGATTGGTTTCAAGTCAGAAAAGGTGTGAATCAGGGTTGTATTCTTTCACCGTACCTATTCAATCTGTATGCTGAGCAAATAATCCGAGAAGCTGGACTATATGAAGAAGAACGGGGCATCAGGACTGGAGGAAGATTCATTAGCAACCTGCGTTATGCAGATAACACAACCTTGCTTGCTGAAAGTGAAGAGTACTTGAAGCACTTACTAATGAAGATCGAAGACCATAGCCTTCAGTATGGATTAGACCTCAACATAAAGAAAACAAAAATCCTAACAACTCGACCAATGAGCAACATCATGATAAACGGAGAAAAAATTGAAGTTGTCAAGGATTTCATTTTACTTGGATCCACAATCAACAGCCATGGAAGCAGCAGTCAAGAAATAAAAAGAGGCATTGCCTGAATGCTTCAAAGGTCAGCGGAGGAAGGGCGGGGGTTTGGGGACCATGGTTTAAGGGGACTTCTAAGTCAATTGGCAAAATAATTCTATTATGAAAACATTCTGCATCCCACTTTGAAATGTGGCGTCTGGGGTCTTAAATGCTAACAAGCGGCCACCTAAGAAACATCAATTGGTCTCAACCCACCTGGATCAAAGGAGAACGAAGAACACCAAGGTCACACGATAACTATGAGCCCAAGAGACAGAAAGGGCCACATGAACCAGAGACTTACATCATCCTGAGACCAGAAGAACTAGTTGGTGCCCGGCCACAACCGATGACTGCCCCGACAGGGAGCACAACAGAGAACCCCTGAGGAAGCAGGAGATCAGTGGGATGCAGACCCCAAATTCTCATAAAAAGGCCAGACTTAATGGTCTGATTGAGACTAGAGGAATCCTGGCGGTCATGGTCCCCAAACCTTCTGTTGGCCCAGGACAGGAACCATTCCTGAAGACAACTCATCAGACATGGAAGGGACTGGACAGTGGGTAGGAGAGAGATGCTGATGAAGAGTGAGCTATTTGTGTCAGGTGGACACTTGAGACTATGTTGGCATCTCCTGTCTGGAGCGGGGATGGGAGGATAGAGAGAGTTGGAAGCTGGCAAAATTGTCACAAAAGGAGAGACTGGAAGGGCTGACTCATTAGGGGGAGAGCAAGTGGGAGTATGGAGTAAGGTGTATATAAACTTACATGTGACAGTCTGACTTGATTTGTAAATGTTCACTTGAAGCTCAATAAAAGTAAAAAAAAAACACACACACACACACACACAAAGAGGCATTGCATTGGGCAAATCTGCTGCAAAGGACCTCTTTAAAGTGTTGAAGAGCAAAGATGTCACCTTGAAGACTAAGGTGCTCCTGACCCAAGCCATGGTATTTTCAATCGTATCATATGCATGTGAAAGCTGGACAGTGAATAAGGAAGACCAAAGAAGAATTTATACCTTCGAATTGTGGTGTTGGCAAAGAATACTGAATATACCATGGACTGCCAAAAGAACGAACAAATCTGTCTTAGAAGAAGTACAAGCAGAATGCTCCTTACAAGCAAGGATGGCGAGACTGACCCTTACATAACTTGGACATGTTTCCAGGAGGGATAAGTCCCTGGAGAAGGACATCACGCTTGGCAGAGTACAGGGTCAGCGGAAAACAGGAAGACCCTCAACAGGTGGATTGACACAGTGGCTGCAGCAATGAGCTCAGGCATAACAATGATTGTAAGGATGCCTCAGGACCCGGCAGTGTTTCGTTCTGTTGTGCATAACTCACTATGAGTTGGAACCGACTCGATGGCACCTAACAACAACAACAATTTCACTCAGCATAATACCTTCCAGATTCCTCCATGTTATGAAATGTTTCACAGATTTATTGTTGTTCTTTATCTTTGCATAGTATTCCATTCTGTGAATATACCATAATTTATTTATCCATTCATCCATTGATGGGCACCTTGGTTGCTTTCATCTTTTTGCTTTCGTAAACAGTGCTGCAATGAACATATGTGTGCATGTATATGTTCATGTAAAGGCTCTTACTTCTCTAGGATATATTCCAAGGAGTGGGATTGCTGGATGTATGGTAGTTCTATTTCTAGGTTTTTAAGGAAGCACCAAATTGATTTCCAAAGTGGTTGTACTATTTTACATTCCCACCAGCAGTGCATAAGTGTTCCATTCTCTCCACAACCTCTCCAACATTTATTATTTTGTGTTTTTTGGATTAATGCCAGCCTTGTTGGATTGAGATGGAATCTCATTGTAATTTTGATTTGCATTTGCCTAATGGCTAATGATCGTGAACATGTATCTGTTAGCTACCTGAATGTCTTCTTTAGTGAAGTGCCTGTTCAAATATTTTGCCCATGTTTTAATTGGATTATTTGTCTTTTTGTTGTTGAGTTTTTGGAGTAACATGCAGATTTTAGAGATCAGGTCCTGATCAGAAATGTCATAGCTAAAAACTCTTTCCCAATCTGTGGGTAATCTTTTTACTCTTTTGGTGAAGTCTTTGGATGAGCA